>NC_133770.1:224274262-224396786 GCF_003597395.2 Chelonoidis abingdonii | reverse complement strand
ATGTCCACCTTAAAGTCTGCCTATAGTGTGGCCAGAGGTTGAACGTTCTCAGTTACAGGTTTTTGGTATATTGCCATTCCTGATATCTGATTTGTGTCCATTTATTTCCTTTCCATAAGAAGACTGTCCAGTTTGTCCGATGTACATAGCAGAGGGGCATTGCTGGCATAATGAATGGCGTAATATTACATTGGTGACGTGCAGGTGCATAAACCAGTGATGGTGTGGCTGATCTGGTTAGGTTCTGTGATGGTGTCACTGGTGATAGATATGTGGCAGAGTGGCAATCGAGTTTGTTGCATGGCTTAGTTCTGAGCTAGCAGTTCTATGGTCGGTGTGCAGTTACTGGTGAGTGACTATGTTTTCAGTTGGCAGGTTTGTCTGTGGGTGAGGACTGGCTGCCACCACAGGCCTTGTTGAAAGTGTGAGGTCATTGTCCAGGATGGTTTGTAGAGTCCTGATGATTATGTCGTTGGAGTGGAGTTCTTAGCGGGGAGTATGTGATGCTAGTGGAGTCCTCGTGGTTGCTTGTCTTGGTTTGTCTCGTAGGGGCTTCTGGGTACACGTTGCCTGTGATTGTTTCCTTATTCTCTCGTGCGGTTTTAAGTTGTTGAGATGCTTGGTGCAGATTTTGTAGGTGTTTGGTCTCTGTCTGAGGGGTTAGAGCAATGCGTTGTACCTCAGTGCTTGGCTGGTAGCACTGGATCGGTGAATGTGCCCACGGATGTGGAGCTGGAGCATTAAGTAGGATAGCGGTCGGTAGGTTTTCGGTATATGTGGTGTTAATGTCACCATCACTTATTTTCACGGTGAGTGTCAGGATAGTACCCTCCGAGTAGATGGTCCAGGCCTGAGTGAATGGTGGGGTGGGAAACATCCTGCAGCAAAAAAACTTCAGGACCAGATTTCAAAGAGAAACTGCTGAGCTTCAGTTCATCTGCAAATTTGACACCATCAGCTCAGGATTAAACAAAGACTGTGAATGGCTTGCCAACTACAGAATCAGTTTCTCCTCCATTGGTTTTCACATCTCAGCTGCTAGAACAGGGCCTCATCCTCCCTGATTGAACTAACCTCATTATCTCTAGCTTGCTTGCATATATATACCTGCCCCTGGAAATTTCCACTACATGTATTCACCCACGAAAGCTCATGCTCCAAAACGTCTGTTAGTCTATAAGGTGCCACAGGATTCTTTGCTGCATTAACAAGAGCAGTTTTACCATTGCTTTGCCTTTCAACCCCATCCAAGCAGACAAACCAATCTTCCAGATCTGAGAAATACAGCATTCTATTATATCTTAATTTTTGACCTAATCTTGCATTCATGATTTTCGTATAGAAATTATTTTGTTTAATGTTGAAAAGCTTGCATCTTACTCTGACTGTTTGTTTATTCTGCAAGTACCTCTTTATGCCTCTGCATTTACCAGTACAAATCCAAAATTCAAAGTACTTACGTGGGAAGACAAACTAATAATAATATTTTATGGGTAAAAACTTTTCTAGTTTTCATGTATAAAAATATTTTGGTTAGAATGAAATTGTAGTAATTTGTTTCTTTAAAAAAAATCATATATTTTTTTCTTTTCATAAGGGATGACCCATTTCTTCTGATTCAGAAACCATGAAGGCCTGATTCTGCTGTCTCTTAGTCTTGTGTAAATCTAGACTAACTCCACTGAAGTCAGTGGAATTACAAGTAGCAAAAACTAGAGTAAGTGAGATCAGAATCAGATCCTGATTGCTTAAATGACACAGCGGATGAAATTGCAAGATGAAAAAAGTTAAACAAAATTACACTTTTCCAAAAGTAAAATAAAGTGGTGCTTTGTATGTTCAAGTGCAGATTTGTGGGTCTCCCTTTTCAGTGCAAAGCCAGAGATCTCCATTCACTTGTTTAAATTTATTCTCTGTATTAACTCAGCATCACCAGTTTCTGTCTTTTGAATGTTAAAACTGAGGATCTGATCCTGCAAGGTGCTGAATGCCCTCAGTTATTGTTGCCTTCATGTTGATTTGTTTTTTAACTGCCAAAGTAGTCGAGCACACTCAGCACATCATATGAGGCACTCATAACCTGACAGAATCAGATCCTGAATTAGTAAGGAGTATGAAAAAAATGAGATGTTAAAAATCTGGAGCAAGGGTTTGATTCTGCAAAGTGTTGGGCAGTGTAGCCCCAATTCAGCAAAGCTTGTGTGTGCTTAAACTTTTTGTTCGGGGCTGAACACTTTTCAGGGTCAGTGAATAGTTCAAATAAAAGGATATATACTTGCAACACATGGTGCCTTTCATATAAAGATCTGAATAGATGGTACACATACACAAAGATATGATATGCAAGAGATGATAATTCGGTGTTAATTTCACAGTTAAAAATAAAAAATGTCAGGGAATACAAGAGTGAAGGTCCCTGTGCCCAAATTAACTTGTTTATGTTGGACCCACATAGTATTTTTTATTTTTTTCTTTGTTCTTCATAATGGGCCAAATCCTGAGGTCTTTATTTATGGCCAGATTATAGTCCAGGCAGTATAGTTGTCAACAGACATAAGAGGAAAGATCCCCTCCAAGCCCCTGCTTGGTCTCCCTGCTAGGTCTGTGTGCACATGAAAAGCAGATGTTGTGCTTTTGGTACCCCACAAAATAGATGTAGAAAATGGACAAAGTTTGGATTCTACCCTGGATGCCTAGTAGTCTAACTGAGAAGGCACAGGGGAGATGGGGTAAGGAGCAAAGGCAGAATGGGAAGGACTCGTGCTTCTCTGCACTGCCCCTGGGGTACAGCTACATTCTGCTAATTCCTTTCTCAGGCAAATTCCCATAGAATATAGTAGAAGGAGCTGCCTTTCATGGGGTCTTTGGGTTCCAGTATGCAGTGGTGGTGATTCTGGCTCCCGAATATCTCTGTAGCTCTCTGAGCTTTGGAAGCTGAAATTCCTGGTTCCACTGAGAGGAGTTGAGGGTAGGGGCATTTTTCCCGATAGAATGATCAGGCAGAACTATTGAAAACCAAGTCAGGAAGTTTCCAGCTCTAGGTTGGAATAACCAATGCAGTGGAACACTCATATCCATGTTTGGCTAGGGTGCTGGAGAAAATAAAAAAGCCAGAGGATATTTAATGACTAAAAGTAGACAGGACTAATCTTTGAAACAGATGTGAAATGTAGCATCTCCAGCAATAGTGTCTTCTAATACCATGCTTCATTATCAAGAGGAAGTCCAATTCACAATCCATAATGTCCTGTATGCACAGTCTTTAAGAAAGATATGACAGGAAAAATCTGTGACATCATCCAACATCTGCTTATATGTCCTTTTCCTCCCAAAACCAATTTTCATGCCTACAAATATCAGAGATTTCCAGTGGAATACAGGGTGTAAAATATTACCTCTTGAGTTTAAAATTATTTAACGAAGAGATTCTTCAGTGTTCAAGAATTCTGGTTGGTTGGTTTTAAAAGCAAAACCATATGTTGTTTACCTGACTCTGCCTTTCTCCAATTTTATATAATGTGAGTAGGAAAATCCAAAAATGAAGAAACCTCACACTAATTAGATGATAATGAATATAGGTGTGATAACTTTTTAGTGAATTAAACTAATGTCTTCATAGCAAGCTGTGGGAATAGAGTCAGGGCCAATAGATTTTTTTTTTAATGTTGTGTACATGTGTATTGCAGAGGCATGCCAAGACTCAAATTAAGGCAAATCTAAATAGGTTGTATAATTCTACAGATGCTGTGTTAAGGCTACAATGGGCCAACAAGTACGGTATTATGTGGCCTTGGGAAAATATACTGCACATTGTTTCTGCTTTGTGAGTTTCTCAGTGTAAATACATTCATTGTAGTATTGGGATTCAAGGTAGTTTAGGTAGATACAAGGTACATTACAAGTCATATATAACTTGGTATACAGGAGGGTTGTTATACAGCCACTTACTTGGCTGCCAGCCCAATAGGAGACCAGGATCAAATGTAAACGCTGGATTCTTGCACCTCTGGATGACTTCTTCTCTGATGGATTTTTTCCCTTCAAGTTTCAATAAGAGTGAGGTGGCTTAGGGTGGTGTAAATTAAATTTCTCTGCCGCTTCCTAAATACTTAGATACAAGGAGTCACTGCAAACTTTGAGTAGGTGTGGCATACCATAGTTGCTGCAACATGTATATAGTAGTGCACATGGCACATAGTCGAGGGGAATGAGACATGAGCGTGATAATGGAAACCTCAAGGAGTAGTGAAATCGTTTCCATATAAATGGATGGGTGAAAATTCCATTCATTGTGGTATAATATCCTAAATTGCTGACTCTTGGAGATGAAGGCTCCTTGGCATATGACCTTGGTTGAGATAAGAGAAGAAGACATGATTGTGCTCAGATCGCCTAGGGGTATGCAATAATAAAATGTTAAGGTTTTTTTATAAAGGCAATTCAATTTTTGTGCCAAGTTTCTATTTTAATTTGATTGAATGTTTAAAAATGTGCAAATAATAAAAATATACAGATTCTGAAATCTTTGTCTTTTCATTGAGGAAAAAGTGTTTAAAATGTAGTCAGATATTCTGCAGCAGTAAATATCTGATATTTACAATATGGATTACTCAATTTCCTTTTTCCTTGATGAACAGGGCTCCGTAAGCTTATTGCGGTTGTTCTCTGATTTATATGAGAAATGTGGCTGCTGAGATTTGCTTTTGTCAGCATCCCCTCCCCCACCTCCGGAAACCTTAGCGCTTCAAACACTGATGCTGAGCTGTGTGTGTATGTGTGTGAGTGAGTATCTAATCTTAAAAGAAATAGTATATGGATAATAAATAGGAAAACAAAAGTTGAAGGACTTGGCTTGTGACTTTATTTCTCTTTTTTACACTGAGATGTTAGTGCAGACTAAGCATAGGCTAATGTTTATGAACATGTAGTGGTTTAAAAACAGCTATGTTGCATTTAAAATCAGCAATTTAACATAACTAGGAATGGCAGCTTCATTAAATAACGCGTGATCTTCCAACCATATTCTTAACTAGTAATCTCCCTGTAGCAAAGTACATAGATAATCAACATCCCAGTCTGTCAGTAAACTTGTTGGGGAATTAAATCCTAGAGGAAGAATCCCATAGCCCTGGAGGAAGGCTAAGTGCATGTTTCACTGTCGTCTTTTCAGCTCATCTCAGTCGTCCCATTGCTAGAATGTGCTCAGTTGTCATAGCAACACCATCTCCTGCTTCACACAGGAAAGATTAGCTCTTACTGTGCAGTGGAGAGAATTTAGGGGAAGTCAAGCTAATCCCTGGGTGCACTGTGAGAGAAAGGTTGGACCTCGCCTGAGGGATGCTGTATCTGCAATGATAGAATTGGCCTGCCACAGACACTGGTATTTAAGTTGAAGAGCAGAATTCACAGTAAGTGTTGGCTCCTCTAGAGTGGAATATTGAATGAGGTTTTCTAAGTCCTGTTGAAAACTGTCCCATGCCAACAGTGGAATGACAGCAGGAGGCTGTGTCTGGAATAGCAATATGTTTTGCTAGTTGAGGTGGTATTTCAAATATTGATGAAAAGCTTTAGCTCTTTAGAAAACTAGAGGGTAAATTTTTAAAACCTTGAGATGCACACCTAAAAACCGTAAGCGTGTCTCATTTGCTGTGCAAAACTGGACAAGTGATGAAGAGTATGCCTTACGAATTGTAGGGAGCATGCAGTTGTGTGTGCAATATAATGCACACTTAAGAATTCCTGTATGCTGAAAAATAGGTGGGAAAGCGTGAGGGAACCTATGTGTGCTACTACAATCCTCAACTGCAAAAATGCTGAACTATGCATTTTAAGCATGAAAATTTAGAAAGAAGGTTTCAACAATGATTTGTGTTCTTCATTTAAAACCTGCACAGAAAAATGAAAAGTTTATTAAATGGATAATCCCACTATAATACCAGCTTTTCTCTAAGGAAGAGTTAAAACAAAAAATTTTTATTTAGCTTACTTTATGTGATGCTGTTATGACTTGCATGATACAACATGAGAAATGTGGCTGTGTCTCTGTATTTTGCTGGATAGAAAGGGTGTATTTTAATTGTTCGATGGTCTATTTTTTTATTTTTTTTTTTTGCTGTTCTAGTTTTTCTTTTATGTGGTCCTGTCTTCCACTTTTAGTAGATGCTTAAGTCTTCCAGTTTTTTAAGTTATGAAGGTTACAATAAACTCTGAAATGTCTGGTGTTGACATTTATTTTTACTGTCAATTTTCTCTCAAAGTTTATTTTTGTGGGCATAGTTTAGACATTCATAAGCAAGTAAACAAAATATGAATGTTTCAAATATTCAGCATATGGATTTTTCACACTGTGTAATAAAATTTCATGTTGATTATTTAAAAGTTCTGGTTATTTTGAAAAATACAAAAACTTAAATTCAAAACAAATACATATATACTATTTTTTCTCTCTCATGTCTCTTCTTTTCTTATTAATGAGAGAACTTCATAGTAATTAACAATAGTAGTATAGCACAGTTTTTAGAAAAATTGTCTTAACATTTATTAAAAATTGCTCTGACATGGAAGAACTGTTTTCGATTCCTAAAAAGCAGATATTTCCATACATCTAAAATATTTTGGTTTTTTGCAAAAACTCAATTTACACACACAGTCTATTTAATGAAACAGCCTGTTTTCCACTTTTTACCACAAAAACTGTAGACCTCAGTGTGTTGCCGTGCCAGAGATCTGAGTCCCCAGTGGAGGAGATGAAGGATCTTCAGAAATTTTATGCCCTCTGCCAGTGGTGCTCGGAAGGTGGCAGACTTGATCCCTGATTTGGTTAATGAAACAACTTTCCTCTCTACAAACAAATTCTCCTGGCTATTTTACAGTAACAGTAATAACATTGCTACTCCTGAAGGACATTTGTTGTCCATTCAGATAAGTGCATCAATAGTATATATCTACTACAAAGAGAGGAATTTAGGAATAAACAAGGGAAAGGTACTAAAGTATTAGGTCTCTATCAAGGCTGGCCTTTGAGTCAAAGCCAGACATAGCGATGGAGAACCCACACAAATCCCATGGAGAGAAGGGATGTTGAAGGAGAGGATTACAGGAAATCTAATGCACAAGTTTTAGTTGGAAAGAGCTCACAGAAATTACTGCTTATTCAATTCAATTTAAAATGGAAGTATTTATTTTTCAAAAATCCTACAAAATTAAGAAACACAGGGAAATATTTATTAGAGAATTTACTGCAGGCTTTCAGTCCTCTGTACTTAGCTGTGTATTGAAATATTGAGAAAGACAAAGTAGATGAGGTAGTATCTTTTATTGGACCAACTTCTGTTGGCCGAAGGTACAAGCTGTTGAGCTACACAGAGCTCTTCTTTGGACCTGAAGCTCTACACAGAGCTCAAATACAGTGTGTAACTGTGTAACTCAAAAGCTTGTACCTTTGGCCAACAGAAGTTAATCCAATAAAATATACTATCTCACCTACATTGTCTTTTCTCATATCCTGGGACCAACATGGCTACAACACTGCAAACAACATATTGAAATTTTTGCCACTTAACATAGCTGTCTGTAGATTTACAAAAATTGTAGACCATTAATGGCATGAATGTAGCAGATTTGTCTCTTTGTTAATACAAGGTAAGCAATTTGTTGGAATTTCTTTCATGCTGAGATCATGTGACTTGCTTTTTTCAGTCTTTAATCTCTTTGTAGGACATGGCTGAGTGAATTTTTGCTGGATTGGTATTTCAGAGAGCTTTTAAAGGCAATTATTTTCTCTTATAAGCTTTATATTGAGTTAGTCTTATGAATTCTCTCTGTACTCATTTCAGAAAGTTGGCTACAATATTTCTGAGAACTAATTATCGTGGATGTTGAATTTGTCTGATTTTCTTGTAGCTGCACTAAGGGAGTTGTGTTTCTAGTTTATATTTCTACACACACTTTATTAACTGCATGAATGGAACTTCTTGCATTAGTAAAGTACTAGTTAAAATAAATATGGGAGCCTGAATAAGTCCCAAAGTATGTATCCAAAACAGGTACACTTGCAGCACTCTCCCTTACAGAGATTCCACATATAGTGTTCTTGACGAATCTACACATAGATTTCTTCTCCCAAAGGACTGGTCAGGAATTTTCAGTCATTGTTTTTTTCAAGGGAAAATGCTGTTTCCACAAAAATCAAAATTTGTCATGAGAAGTTAAACAACTTCTGAAATCTTTCAATTTTCTGTCAGAAAAATCAAAACAAAATATTTCATTTTTTGGTCAGGTTGAGCCAAATCAAAATGTTTCAGACCAGTTGGACCTTAATCTCTGCTCATTTGAGTTGTGGTACCACACAGGAGTTGTAAGGTCAAGAGATTATAGAACTAATTAATAGGAATTCTCTTTTCTTGAAATTTGTCTACTTTATTTAAAAAGCTCACACAGCACAGTGTCCACTTCCATCCTGATCTTACTCTTATTGAAGTCAATGGATGCTTGGTCTCCATGTTTCATATGGATCCCGTTGCAGGGAAACATACCTAAGAGATTCTGCATTTCCAGCACTGACAAGGGGGAGGAAAAGGGGACAATTGTACCAGAGCTCTGAGTTCAGGGCCCAATCCTCCAAAATGTCTGTAATGTCTGTGTAAATAAAATGAAATGGGAGGGGGAGGATCCCCATGAACATGATGTACTGAGGCCCCAAATTTCTATCAACAGGCCTGTGTACCTCCCAGGCAGCCCTCTGTACCTCAGACGACTTAGCTATCTTAGCATCCATAAATATGATAAAATCATAAATCTTGCTGTGTCCTAGCAGGAATCTCATTACAGTGATAGCACAAGTCACAAGATATCACAGTTCATAGCTTTTACTACTCTTCTGCCACAATGCAGCTGAGTCTCTTAATCAGATATTTGTCACTTGCATGTTATTAATAAGCAATTATTCTAACATTAGTGGGGATCTTGTTTCACAGTGGTGAGGCACTAAATCTCTTGATGTTTTTACGTCTCTTGAAATCTTCTAAAATGTGTTCAAGCAACATATATTCAAAGGAACCTGAGCTGGGCAGAGCTGAGGAGAGAGTTCACAAGTAAAAGGGGCCCACCATCTAAGAATTCATATATTTTATAGCAGAAGCAAGGTTTTATTAGTTTTTGAGACATAAACTCAAAGCCTTAACAATAATGTCTCTGTTCTTGTCATTTAAATATGTCAACATGTAATTTTAAAGAATATTTTTCTTTCAAAATTTTAGGTTCACAGTTTTCCCTAGTTTTAAAATAGTGGTAATGAAATGTGGGAAATGCTGATTATCATTTACTATTTTAAATCTGCTTATCTATTGTCCTCTTCCCTCACTGGCCAAAAAAATGTTAAATTCAATTGCCTCTAACTTTGTGTGCAGTCTATTTAGCGTAGTAGGCACAGTTCTTTCCCTAGCAGCCTGCATGTGGCTCCCATTGATTGCAGTGGGATTATGAACAAGTATCTAAAGCCACATTTTGGCTTGGCCCGTGTTTTCTTCTAGCTGGCTTTGCAGCAGTTAATGTTTTTTAAAAAAAGCTATTCTCAGAGCTGTGCTGTGGGTCTCATGTTTCTATATGAGGGGAAGTGATTATGTTGATTTTCAGTCCTGCAAAAGGCATGGAGGGAAAAGTGAGAAGGCTTTCCTGGGCACTTCTTTGAATCTCCCTTTCAAAAGGCAGTGAAGATCCCAAGCTCTCTCTCTTGTCTGGCACGCCTATCAGAAAAGGGCTACGGTTGTTCTTTTGACTTGCAACTACATTAGTTGTAAGATTTCTGTGTTGTGGTGCTTTAGGGAACTGAAAAAATAACTAGGAGTACTTATGGCACCTTAGAGACTAACAAATTTATTTGGGCATAAGCTTTTGTGGGCTAAAACCCACTTCATCAGATGCCTGCAGTGGAAAATACAGTAGGAAGATTATATACATAGTACATGAAAAGATGGGGGTTGCATTACCAATTCTAATGAGACAATTCAATTAAAGTGGGCTATTATCAACAGGAGGAAAAAATCAGTTTTGTAGTGGTGATCAGGGTGGCCCATTTCAAAAAGTTGACAAGAAGGTGTGAGTAACAGTAGGGGGAAATTAGTTTTTAGTTTTTGTAGTGACCCATCCACTCCCAGTCTTTACTCAGGCCTAGTTTGATGATGTTCAGTTTGCAAATTAATTCCAGTTCTGCAGTTTCTCTTTGGAGTCTATTTCTGAAGTTTTTTTGTTGAAGAATTTACACTTTTAAGTCTTTTATTGAGTGTCCAAGGAGGTTGAAGTGTTCTCTGACTGATTTTTGAAAGTTATAATTCTTGATGTCTGATTTGTGTCCATTTATTCTTTTGCGGAGAGACTGTCCAGTTTGGCCAATGTCCATGGCAGAGGGGCATTGTTAGGAAACTGAATAATTTCAAACTCCTGAGGCCATTTTTGGGGACATAGAAGCCTGGCAGTTGTAATGAAGAAGAGGGGGCTGCTTCTTGTGGCTGACGTGTCAGGAGAAGAAATGTAGGTTCATCATTTTGAGCTGGTAATCTTTGTTTGCACAGGGATTTAATTACTCATTGCATTCTTTTCCCCATTTAGCCCTCTAGCATCTGGTCACAGTTTGACTCAGTAGTTTACTAAATTGTTTATCTAGTCAGTGTGGGTTAATGTATAATGTGTCACCTGCATGGGATGTGGATGAAAGGCAGCACTGGCATTTTATGTAATTATTGAGGGTCACACAAACACTGATATGTCGGCCAACCTTCACGTTATCCAATTCTTTAAGTGAAAATGGCTTTTCAGATTTTAAAAAAAATCCCCCAATCCCAACGTATATAGTGACATTTTATGCATAGACTATAACCTCTAGCAATTTTGCAGGATAGTGCCATTAAACCTAAATTTGATTTAAGTCATCTAAGCTGCTTCATTTCTTCACTTTTTTATCATTTTAATATTTTTAAGTTTTTTGTATCCATGAATAATTTAAACTAGGGTCCAACATAACCCCCTCGAGCCTTTGGCATTTGAAAGGACTATGTATGTGCAACTTGCTACAAGTTTGTACTGGCGGACCTCAACAACTTTTGATAATATGAGACACTGCAACCTACGAATAGTCACAGCCCAAGCCAAAATCAAAGGAAATTGGCTTGTACAGAAAGCTACATTTCTGATCTTCTAGTACCAGATAATCATTGGTATGAGTACTACATTTTGTAAAGTCAGTCCTGTACTTATCAAATGCTACACAAACTATTGTGAGCTTATCTTCTCATGGCTTGGACCCCAGCTCATACACTAGTTTGGTAACCATATCAAGAGCACCACTGACCATTCCTTTTTCTGTCCATAAATTTGTTTTCAGCATAACTCTGCTACCAGTGCCAAGATACAGCTTAGCTTCTAGTCCTTGTGCTGCATCATAGCCTCCTATAGCTATGGGAGGCTGCATTATTGTGTTTTGCAGGTATTCAAGCAATCAGAGTCTCCAGAGATTGCAACATTTCAAGGGTAAATCCATTTGAGGAAATAGTCTGTTCTGATTCAAAAATCTAGTGACTGTTTCCACAGAAAGATTAGACTTCCCCCACTGCATTAGTTTTGGCCAGTCTTCTGATATGCTTTCACCCAAGCTCAAACTATCCAAGATTGTTCTAAATACTTGTGGGGCCATACCTTGCTGTGCATGAGGTAAGGAAAGAAAGAAGCATTTTCAAAATTTCTAAAAAGTTACTTGATACTTGATCCTGTGAATTGTCTCTGAGAGTATCCCCATAGAATGGACCATCAGGAAATAATGTCTACTGCTCAAAATCTCCACACAAATAAACAAACATTTCTCCAAATGATTTGATTGACATCTGTGGCATTGCTTGTCTGCATCTCATATCTTTTTTTTTTTAGCATTCATAAGCCTACCATACTCATTTCATCAATGATAATAAAATTATAATTTTCCAAATTGTTTTATAACTTTTGAGGTGATTCACTGTCTAGCTCTTAAATTTTTATTGATCCCAGCATGCAGAGCAGAATGATTAGTGGCTTCAGAAACATTTACAGCTGCAGCACCAGTTGATACAATCAGTAAAACTCTTTCAGACTCAAATTCACTGTTCAAAGTGGAAGTAATAGATTTGATCGCAGTGCTTTTACTGCACCCAGCCTTCCCTTGGATTATGACTTTTTTTGTCTCTTTGGTTATATTACTATTTGCTACTGTAGTAAATCTAAAATCTGTTCTTTTGTGCAGAAAAAAAATCATATTTGGCATTTCATTTTGTTGAACATTATCATTTGTTTTTGCTGTAGGTGTAAAAAATCAAAGGTCACCTGAATTGTTGTAATCTGTAAGTGGTGCTCCAGTCATGACTGAGATCTATATACCATGCATTCCAGTTTCAGCATGTCCAGCTAGTCCATTTGGTCCCACATCAGAAACAACCAGCCATTCATGAAGAAAAGGATTTTCCTCAACACCAACTATATTTATCCCTGACTACTGGAATTTCTAACAACTGGAACTCTTGCTAAACTTTTGTCTTGAAATTATCTTTCCATGTTGCGAATCTGTTTGTCGTTTCCACTAAGTTTCACCACAGTATCTTCAAAACAACTTACTGCCAATAATAATCATTCTGCTTGTATTTTCACTTGGTTTAACGCACAAAAAATCTAATATCATCAGGTGTTCCTTCATTTAACCCAGCTTTGTCTTTTTTTAATATTTTGAGAACAATTTTCTTGCATTTGGTTGGATTCTTTTCCAAATCTGGATTCTGTGGATAAAATTCTCGGCTTTCTGTGTGGATTGGTAGTGACTGTTCTGATGGAACATTAACTGATTCAAATGTCCTGCTGTAATGACAGAACGGCCAGCCCATTGAAATGTTACTTGGGCTAAGTAGTCTCGTTCCTAGCAAGTTTTTAGGGGGGGAAATTGTACTGCAGTTTTTGCAATATCACCATCCATTACATCATTACTTAAAACATTTCCAAACAATTGCTTTAGGGCTCTTGCCCTGAGCTCCCCTTTTACTCATATTTAGTTATGTATTTGAATATAGCATCAGTGGACAGGATGCACTGTGAATTACTGTTGGCTTGTCAATAATGTTCGTATACAAATCTATTGTGCCAGTTCACCAAAGAATCATTTCTTGGAGTTTTACCTTGCCACTTGCCTTCAGTCTTGACCAGGTATCTTGTAAGTGAAAGGGGAACTTACAGTATAACTCTTCATTACTGGTTTTTTCTTATAGATAAGCATGCCATTAGTAACAATTATAAGCTATATGTAAACTTTTTCATGGCACTTTATTTCCAAACAGTATCACTTACATGCATGCATGACAGCTTCTGGAATGTCAACATGAGGATGCGTTGTCATCAGTGTTGCTCAAATATTTTGCTATCATTGACCACTGTTCTTAGGCAGCACTATCAAGCAGAGAAACATTGAGTGCTTCATTGAGCCACAAAACACCAAAGATATGGGGACTTCTAGTCTTGAAAGTTGGTGTGATACAAGATTCCTTAACAATGATTTATTTGTAAAGAAGTCAGGCTGATCTTGGAAGAACTGTAAAAAAATGGATATTTGTTAAGAAGTTTTGAAATCCTTCTGTTTGATATATTTTCTGGCGTTGCTAAGTATTCTGTTTCTGGATCTACCATTGAATATCGTTCAGGCCAGCGCAAGTCAGCTGCACTTAACATGAAGAACAGTGTCAGATGTCCAATTGCACCATGTGCAAGAGCTCACTGCAAAATGTGTACCAGTAGGTGTCAATACCCCACAGAGAGCAATTGTAAAATATTTGTTTTCTTCCACTTGAGGGCTCCACTTTCAGTCTTTTTTGTTTTGTTTTGTTTATGTATGTTTAGACTGTTTAATCTATTGTTTTTTACTCACACTGTTCCCTGCTGAAGTGTGGTCCATCTCTTTAAAACATCAAATATTTGAAATATTGGATTGACAATCTTAACTCTGGGTGAACATAAATCCACAGCTGTTGTAGGAAATGGTGTTATAAATGCCATAGCAAAGTATCCAGTAATCTTAAATTTATTGACGGGATCTATGGAATCTTCTAGCCATGGTATCTGCTCATTATTTATTGGCTCTGTTTACCAAAAGAGCATCCAAAGCTTCTCTGTGCTTCTAATTCTGATACATTTTGAAGAAGGTAGGTGATCAAATGCATCACTGTCTTCAGGGAGTTGCAATAAATTATGCTCTGTGGGTTCTAAATCTGTGTCAAAAATATTATTTCTCTATATACAAAAGAGCCTTTTTTACTCTTTGCAAATTAACACGGAAGTCAATGTGTACATCTACTGAATCCAATGACCGGAGTGTGGGCGATCACTCCTAGTGGTTGGTGCCAGAGTCACTCCTAGCTGTTGGAGCTAAGGGTCAAAACTGAAGACAGTATCAAGTATCAAGCCCTTGGTGCATGGCCAGGGGTCAGAGCTGGAAATCGGTGTCAGATGCCTGGAGCAGGGCAGGACAGCAGTAACTTGGAGTAGACTGGAGTCTGGGATAGGAGGATAAGAACCAAGAATAGTAGGAGTAGCAGAAACGAGGAGCAGGCAGGAATGCAGGGCTCAGGAGTCAGGTAAGCAGGAGAGGTTATGTAGTAGCAGCCAGCCAGAGATTCCTTTAGTTGCTCAGACAACTTCCTGTTGTTGCTTCCTGGTTTATATAGAGTCCCTCAGCCAATCGGGGTGATGGATGTTTCTACCGATCAGGAGCTTTGAGGGTGGCACTCTCTGCAAGCTAATCCTTCTTTGGACCTCTCCCTGCTTACTCAGGTGAGCTGCTGGGTTGTGGTTGTGGCCTTAGTGCTGCCTGGGGATCTGTGGGACCAACTCCAAGGCCCATGATCCTTCATATAGATTTTGGAATGAAAACATGCATGAACCAAAAACAGAGGGAGATAAAGCAGGCTGCTCTCTAAGGCAGAGACGCACATCTCACACCATCTTGATCTAATCTGGCTCTTACCAGACTGACTCTGCACCCTTTCCTGCAGAGACCCCTATCTAGCAAGCAGGACAAGGTAAGTGCCCTCTCCTTCCCCCGTCACACACTCTGAAAGCAAGAGCTTGCAGTTCCAACACTGTCCTCAATAACTGTACACCAATAATACTAGGTGCACTCTGGCAATCAGCAGTTCTTCAACCAAAGTTAGATTACTTTGTTTAGGAGGCTGTAGTCTGAGATCCATGTTATTTTTTGTAGGAAAAATATTATTTAACTTTCTCAGTTGATTGTAAATGTCATATAAATGCCTATATATCTCTTGCAACAGTTGTGATATTTGTACTATGTTAGAGGTTTTTGATGCTGATCAGAGAGAGACCAATCAGTACCAACAACTTGTTGATTTGGTCTATGACACTGCCTGTCCATTTGCAATCATAATCAGTGCACTGGTGAGATGTCCATGGTTCAGTATTTAACTGGTATGCTTTCTGGGATGGCAGTATACTTTCAAGCTGTAGCCTTTGTAGATGTGTATTGTTTTTTGTTTTGTTTTTGGCATGATATAGTCACTGTACAGTAAAATTCAAAAACATAACAGATGCGATTTTTAAAAGTTATGTTACAGCCCAACAGACAGAGAAATGCCATTTAGTTGAACATAGAGTCTTGCTTTGCCTGACCACATAGTACTCCTTTCAGTGTTTACCCCAGGTAAGCAGAGATACAGTAACACACATATTCCCACGTATTTCACAAACATTTAACAGGACAAATAAAATAGTTAACTTTGGAAGGGGTGTGCAATTTGGACCTCCTAATAATTTACCTTAGGGAAATTTGAATTAACTGCATAAAAGAGCAGCCATCCCAGGCTTTGAGCATCCTTGGCAAACTTTAAAAAAAATACAATGTATCCATAACAGACTCTAACAATTGAGCCACACAGACTCTGTCCTGGGAGCAACATCAATTATATAGCAGTGTAACAATAATCCCCCCACAAAGTTAGCACCGGAGCACCAGATTTGGATTCGTACACTCAGGCTCTCACATCAGCAGAGTGTTTGTAAGTAGATCTCAGGGAGCCAAAGGTGCTGTGGCTGACACGCTGAAGAATAGGGTACAAGAGAGTGTAATTTAAAGAAGCCCCCTTCTACATCAGTGTACACTTCCTCTACCTTCTCTGGGTGTAAGTTGCTTGTCCAATATTTTTACTTGATTTTCAATATATGAGTATTAAATACAACTGCCTTCTGCATCAGGGCCTGATCCTGAAAACCTCTGTGAACATAAGGAGTACAGCTGACCGGAGAAATCTTAATGGAACCATATTTTGTTAAATTCAAAACACTCAGGCAATCAGGCTGATTTAACTGGAATTTCATTTCAGAGGAAAACTGGAAAAAACTTCTGATCATTTGAAATGTTGCATTTCAACATTGTTGAACAAAATGACTCAATTACTTTCTTTTTAATTTTTATAATATACATATTTTAATATATAATACAAAATAAAATAAAAAATGAAAAAAAATGTTTTGATTGACTTGAAACAATTTCCCCCCTTGCATTTTCCTTCACAGAAAACTTTAAAATGTTCAGGTTTTGGAACAAGGCCAAATCTCAAAATCCTTCACAAAACAGAACTTCTGTCCTGGGCAGAGTTCTAATTATTAGTCCCATTTAAAGTCACAAGGAACCCACATGAATAAAACTGTTTAGATTTTCTAGGACTGACCCCTTTGTATTCAGTGTACTTTCAAAATGAATAACAGTATTATAATAAAAAAATGCCATGAATTATTTAAGAAGATATTGTCAAGATGGAGATGCAGGAAATGTGGCCCTGATCCAGCAAGTCTTACAGCCATGCTTTGCTGTATGATAAAATAGTAACATCAAGGTCACTGAGACCACTCATGAGCATTAAAGTAAATGTGTAAAGGCATTTGCCGGGATCGATGCCTGAAAAAAGACTTAAAATATGGTCCCACAACTCCATAGAACTCTGGAAAAAATTACCAGTCTCCCAAATTAGGGCATTTAGATTGGACAGAAAAATTACCTCTCTGCCACCAACATAACTACAGTTTTTGAATTCTTTGTGATCAGAAGTATGCGAGACTCTCTTCATTTCTGCTTGTCTGATCCTTTTTAGTGAGCACACGGTACTGTAATATATAAGAATGCTACTTTCTGTTAAGATAAATCTTCGGTTTCAGTTCCTTTCCTGCTTACAGGAATGGAGAAAATAGGTAGAACCAGGGCCTTGTAAAGTTTGAGACCTCAAGCAACAACTTGTGATGGAAGTCGCTTAGGATATGTGGGGCCCAAAGCAATCACTTGTTATCTTTGTTCTTAAGGCCTTCTTCTTTCTTGCTGCTGGAGATGGGACTGGGGGAAGAGTATCATGCTATGACCTTTCCCTCCCTCCAATCCTGTTAAGGGAACAGCAGGCTGTGGGTTGATGAGGATATGCAAGGCCCCCAAGCAGTATTTTTCTTGCTTGATCTCAAGGCAAGCCTTGAAGAGTGGAATTACAGAAAAAATTATTTGTGTGCACCCATAAAGCATAATAAACCTGGTAATTCTAATTTTAGGCCTTGACAGGGACTTTAAATGTACCTGTTAAAAATACCAGTGTTCAGAGCAGATGCCTTATAGAGTATTTCCTCCACTGACTCAAGAGCTATAGACTTGATCTTTTATGAACCTCTTTGTCTCCTGGCAGGTCTTTGTTTATACTGACCCTGAAGTCGAGTATGACAATATAAATATATACCAATTTGTACAATGGGACAAAAGTAAGGATGGGCAAATGTATTTAGCAAGACCTTGACTCTATTCAAACATCCTAGGTTCAAAATTAGGAATCAAACACAAACCTCTTTTGTTTCCATTCTGTTTTGAGTTGGCAACATTCCAATTCCTTTCTGCTGCTGAGAGTGGCAGCTGTTATTCTCCAGAGTCGAGCCTTGCTAGCAGCTCAGATACTTCTACAATCCTGGGCAAGAAAGAGGAAAAGGAGGTCAATGGAGCTGTAGAATACTGAGTGCTCTTGAAAAGTTTGTCACTTATTTAGGTACCTAACTATGGATATGGAGGGAGGGGCTAACTTTGAACTCTTGCTTTTTAACATGTTGGAACTAGGTCTTTATGCATAGTCCAGTACTACTGATTACTTTTTTCCAGTTGAGCTCCTTCAGTAAAAAGTCAATGTCTCTAGCAGTCTTTCCCCCTGGTTTGAATCCTATCTTTCATATTAAGACTTCATACCTTCTTGAAGTGCTTCCATCTCAATCTTCTCTTTTCCAAATGTCTTCCCCCTTTGGTGCATATCTCATTTACATCTGCAACCTTGGCTGACACTCCTATGCATATGAAACCCAAGTTTACATCTAACCGAATCACCTTCTTTTCCCATTATTCTGTCACCCAACTTACATGTGCAATTATGGTAATTGTGTATGCAAAGTAGGTGCACAATTATGCAGAGCCTTTATAAATTTGTCCTTTTCCTGTGACGCTGCTTGCACTATGAGTGACATGGCTCTTACTTTGTCTGATGGCTGCTGGTGCTGTAGAGTGACAGTTCACTATACCATTAAATACACTGTAACATCTACCAATAAGATAGCTGCATTTTTTTATGGATAAACTTTCTCAAATCTACTGTTAGTTTCTGAAAAACTTGCAGTTTTGTTTAATTTGTTTTTCTGAAAGAAGGTGTCAATTTGATGTTGATTCCATTTTGGATAATGTGTGTGTATATATAATAACCCACTGTTTAAAGGCCACATCCTACTCCGATTGACAATGGTGAGAGTCTTTCCATTGACTTCAGAGAGAGTTGAATAAGCCCTAAATGCTGTTTTATTCTTTTTTGCTTTTTATGTATTGTGAATGAGCAGGACTTCATCAATGAAATAATTTAGGGCCGAATCCTGTGTTACTGAAGCCAATGGCAAATCATTAATTGATTTGAATTATGCAGGATTAGGTTTTTAATGCAGAAGCTGCTTAGTTTAGTTCACAAATGGGATAATTTGCCAGGGAAGTAAGAAAAGTTATATGCATTGAAAAAGGGAGAAGGACTTGCTAATATTAGTGGCTGTAGCCCAAGTGGACTCATTATACATATTCATCTTTCTCCTAATGTGAAAAAAAATGCATTGTTGATTGAGTTGTAGTTGCTTCTGGTTATCTTAGGTTACATCTACATTACGCACCACTGGTGGTAGGCTGTGTCCACAATGTGGTGTGCAGAAACATGTGTCAGTGAAAGGCTCTGGAGGAGGGGAGGCAGTGGGGAAAGGCTTCAGCAGCTACTTTCTGCCAGAGCCTTTCATTGTGGTGAGGAAAGGCTTGGCAAAGGGGAGGCAGCAGGGAAAGGCCCTGCTGCAGGGAAAGGTTCCAGCAGCAGGAGCTAGCAGAGCCTTTCCCTGCTTCCGGATTCTATCTCTGTGGTGGGGAAAGGGCTCCAGCAGCATAGAGCTGCCAGAGTCTTTTCCCCCTACCAGTGTTTGCGCCATGGAGAGGAAATGCCCCAGCCATGAAGAGCTGGCAGAGCCTTCCTTCTCTCCCCCCACCGGAGTCTTTCCCTGCCACAGAGAGAGGTTCCACAGAGGGGAGCTGCCCAAGTACCCAAGCCTTTCCTCACTTTCCTCACTGCCTTCTCCCTGCCAGAGCCTTTCCCTCCTGCCGGAGTCTTTTCCTGCAGAGGGGAAAGACTCCAGAAGTGGGAAGGCAGTGGGACACTACACTATTAAAAATAGTAGGTAGATGGGTGGTATGCTTGGGCAAGTAGAGAGCATGTACAATATGTACTCACAAACATACTCACACCCTTCAGGCATGGCTTTACTTTACATACCTAAACCAGGCCTCACTAGCTACACTGCTATTTATGTCCATGCTAAGGGGCTATGCAGGTACGTACTCTACATGGTAGTAAAGAAGCGTGCAGTGTAGATGTACCTTTAAAGTTGTGCCCTAAACTTGTGCAGAATACGTAATTTGTGATCAAAATGAAATGTACCTGAATACAGGATTTTGAAAAATTGATATTAAATGGTCACTGTCAAAGTTGGTAGAAGTGAAATCTGACCTAGTCTTTTTATTATATATCTTAGCAAAGTCCACATATATTGCCATGGATTCCCTTACTCTGCATGTTGCACTATTTTGTCTCTGTACCATACTCCTATTCCAAAGCTGCATATTCAGTTGCTTGCAGTACTGTAGTCTTTTTAATCACCAAGTTTATCGGGGCTGGATAGGGCCCCTTTTATTTATGGAACCCAGAAAGTTACAGTATTTTTAAAAAGAATTTAACTAGCAATTTAAAATATTTATTTACAGAGCATGTGGTTTTCATTAAAAAATGTTTAAACAGAAAATGCATAACTGGCAATAGAAGGTAAAGAATGTAAAATATACTTGCAATATACAGGCAATTGATGGTCAAAAAAAACATAATAACTCAGAGCTAGACTGTGCCACATTTACTCACATAGGGTTCTGCACATGGCAAGCGGTCCTACTGAAACCAGTCAGACTACTCATGGTGTAAGGTACCATTTAGCAAGAGTGAGTGTGGTGGAATCTGGCCTGTAGGGGTGCTGGCCAGGGCTCAACCCTTTTCAGCACTGCGGGGAGCCACACCAGCTCACTGCTGAGGTTTGGGGAATTAGTCTGGCCATGGGAGCCTTTCCTGGTGGCCCTGGCGGTAACTGGAATAAACACCATAAGCCCAGGCCCTGGGTCAGGGCGGGCAACAATGAGTCGGGTACTCAGGCCCTCAGGCAGGGCTAAGCAACCACAGTACAATAGAAATAAACCCAGCCCCTGGGTCAGGGCGGGGCAACAGTGAGTCAGGTGCTCAGGCCCTCAGGCAGGGCTGAGCAACAACAGTTGGCCCAAGCCTCCAAGGCCTGGGAGAGGGGGAGACTGCCACCCACGAGTTGGATGGCAGGGGGGACGAAGGCCCTCCCACTCCACTGTGTCCCAGCCTGGGGCCCTAGCAACAGCAGAAGACCCACTGCTGAGTCAGTGGGGATCCTAGCTGCAACACACTGACATGGGCTCTGGCAGTGTTGCAGCCACTCTAGGGTCGGCTGCCCCCGGGCTACTTCCACACTCCCCCTCGGGGGGTACCTGAGTCATGGTGGTGTCCTCCGGGGGATCCAGCACCATGGGTTCCTCGGGGCAGTGGGCGAGCGGCAGATCCGGCAGCTCCTTCAGGTAACAGGCACAGGGCAGGTCCAGCAACTCCTCTGGGTAACGGGCACAGGGCAGGTCCGGCAACTCCTCTGGGTAGTGGGCACTGGGCAGGTCTGGCCAGTCCTGGTGGCCACCTTGGGCCGTGGGGTTTTCCCAATCGCAGGCTAGGCTGGAGGCGTCTGGCCTCTCCAGCGGCTGGGGCCTTACTGAGCTCTAAGGGCGAGCCTTTATACTTCCGGGTCGCCACCTGACCCTCTGAGGGGCGGGCTCAGAGCTCCCTAGCTCCGCCCACTCTGGCCTCCTGATGGGCTCTTCCCTCTCCGGGATGGAAGGGAGTCACACCGCCTCACTACATGGCCCTAGAAACTTAAAGCACCCTTTGTAATACAAGATTTTTGTCCACAGTCTGAAAGAGTAGGTTTTATGACAGACAACCCTGGATTTGCACAGACAACAACTTTGGTCTCTCAAATCTCACTCTTCCCATTCAGCTTACACCCAACATCCTACTTTCAGAAAGAATGGTTACTTATATTAGAGCAAATATGTTTTTTCTAGATGTTCTGTCCTCGTGAATCCCATTCTTGGTGCTGTTGTAATAAATGGGCCTCTAAATTTATTTTAATTGTGATCTTAACTGTAAAAAGTATGTGAAAGCTCATAAGATATTACAATAAAGTATAATCACAAATGTTGATGGGAAAAGGTACAAAAAGGAGACAAACTGAATTAGTCTAAATGAAAATACTAATATGGTTTAAGGACTATGTTAAAATGCTTGGTAAAAACAGAAAATTTGGAATCAGAAATTAATAAATCAAGTTTAGTTTGTTGAATATTAGGCTTAATTGGTGGACAAAATCATCACTTCCTCTTTGGGTCCTTAAAAGAGATGTTGGGGGTAAAATAATGAAGAGCAGATGGAGGCTCCTGGAATGAGCTTCACTGGCATGGCTGCCATACCCACCATCTCTTGAGACCCCAGCCCTTGGATCTTATCTTGACCAGACCAGTCCAGTCCAGAGAGAGGCATGCAAATAACATTGTCCCCTCTGCCAATTCTAGCTGAATCCCAAACACCACCTGGGATGAAATGGGATCAGACATTAACAATAACAGCAACAACAGCTCCAGCTCATCTCAACTAACACCTTCTCTTTTACCCCAAAGGACAGTTATTTAATCTTTGATACCAATACCATCTAAGACAGTGGTTCTCAAACTTAGGCCACCGCTTGTTCAGGGAAAGCCCCTGGTGGGCTGGGCCAGTTTGTTTACCTGCTGCACCCGCAAGTTCTGCCAATCACGGCTCCCACTAGCCGCGGTTCGCCGCTCCAGGCCAATGGGGGCTGCAGGACTGTCAAATCCGGTGTGTGTGTGTTCAGTCCATGCCTCCTTGGAAAAAAAAGGTGGAGGTACCAAGTGCTGGAAGCAAGTGGAGCGGTAAAGATCCTTATAGATTATCCAAAACTCTTGACCACAAAGTCAGACTTGCTGCCCTTGGTTAGGTCCAGGATAGGATGTCACCAATGAGGAAGTAGAACCTTTCCTGTCATATCAGGGTCTCTTCCTAAAGGATTCTAGCCAGTCTCTGATGATAGAAGTAGGAAGAGGATTATTTCTGCCTTGAGGTCATCTGCACTTTGAATTTGTTTACTATTCTATGATGGGATATAAAGGCTAGAGATCAGAGGGTTGCTCTTGAATCCTTTAATATGTAATTCTTCATCTGTCTTTGAACTAAATGTTGTATCTTTCAAAAAGTAGGTCTTTTGTTGTTATGAACCTCTTTTGATTCAAACCAGATGCAATCAACCAAGATGCTCTTCTCATTATAATCCACAAAGTCATTGACCTTGCGAGATGTATCTGCAGCATGAAGTGACCCTTTTAGTGCTGTCTTGGAGACTAAGGGCTTGGCGACACTGGAGAGTTGCAGCACTGGTGGTGTCTTTACAGCACTGCAACTCACTCACCATCCACACTTGCCAGGCACATACTGCGCTGTATCTCCCTGGCTACAATGCTGGCTGTACTCCACCTCGGCCTGGGGAATAACGACTGCAGTGCTGGTGATGCAATGCTGCTCCGCCAGTGTGGCCACCAAAAGCACTGTTATTGGCCTCCAGAGGTATTCGGAGGTATCCCAGAATGCCTGTTCAGCCACTCTGCTCATCAGTTCGAACTCTACTGCCCTGGCCTCAGGTGACCCGCCCTTTAGATGCCCCGGGAATTTTAAAAATCTCCTTCCTGTTTGCTCAGCCAGGTGTGAAGTGCAATCAGTGAATCTTTCCAGGTGACCATGCCTTCCATGCGCCAAACAGCCCCGCATGGGAGGCAATGGCGAGTTTTGGACCCTCATCATTGGTTTAGGGAAGGAAGCTGTGCAGTTCAGCTGCGCTCCAGCTGTAGGAATTATGATACCTATTGGGCAGTATCAAGGGCCATGTTGGAAAGGGGCCATGACTTGGGACGTGCGTGCCAGTGCAGGTTAAAGTGAAGGAGCTGCGGAGTGGCCATTGCAAAGCCCACGACGGGAAACCGCCGCTCCGGTGCTGCCCCTGCGACCTGCTGCTTTTGTTACAAACGAGGTGATCGATGCATTGAGGGTGACCCCACGCCAATCCGATCGGACCACGATGGACACTTCAGAGCGGGGGGGGAAGGAAAAGGGGGAGGAGGAAATGAGAGTGAGTCCTGGGTGGGAGAGACACCCAGAATCCCTGGAGGCATGCGCTAGAGCTCTTCTCAAGCCAGAGGAGGTAGCAGTCACAGCAGCCGGTACTTGCTGGAGGACAAACAGAGGAGCGGGTTCCCGGTAGCAGCTTTTATTTTCAGGATGGAAATTTTTTGGGAGAGGAGGAGGATTCTGCATCATGCATGCCTAGATGTGGAATAGTGCATTGACTGGTCTGTCACGTCGCGGTAATTGGCCTCGGTAATCTCTTCAAAGTTCAGCCAGAGCGTGGGCAGATGCACGTTGCTCAAGTTTTTGGGAGAGCCACTGTGGTCCTTGTCCCAGTCAGGCTAATGTGTCCGTGCCACTGTGCCGCGAGGGGTGGGGGACCATTGCCAAGACACAGGCAAGCTGCATAGGGCCTAGGGCAAATCCACATTGCTGTAGGAGGAACCCTCCCGCGCTTTCCCAGTACCCGCAGCAGGAGATATCTTCCAGGATCAATCCGTGTGAAATGTTGGAGAGTGTTCAGTGTAGGTGCCCCCTGAGCTTGGTTTGCTTTCCCAACGGCACAGAAACCCCAGTACAGCCCTGAAGCATCATTTCCCCTTCCCAGGTGACCCGCAGCAGTGAGATATCTTCCTGATCAAGTCCTGTGGGAATAATGTTGGAGAGCGTTTCAGTGTAGGTGCTTCGTGAGCTGTGGGCTTTCCCCAATACACAGAAACCCTGAGGACAAGTACGCCCTGAAGCAATCAGTCCACTTACTCACCATTTTGAGGCTTCTGTGTGGGTTATGTGCGCGCTCTTTGGATATGGGAAAATTATGCTAATTGTAAGACTGTGAACTCCTTCACTGTGTGGGAAATAGCTTGTCTGATATAAGACAATGCTTCCTGTTAAGTGTGCCTTTTTGTCTTTCCACGCTCAAAAGACTTCAAAATCTTTCTGGAAGAAGCCGTGTAAAAAGCAAGAAGACAGACTGCAAGCAGTTATGGATCACTCTGTCCAGAGAATCAAAAACTGGTAGGACTGGAGGGAAAGGAAAGCAGATCCCCAAAAAACACCAGTGGCCAAGAAGAAAAGGACAAAGCAGCTGATAAGCATCCTGGCACGTCCAAGCAGACTCTATCCAGGTGTCGTAGCCATGCAAGGCAGAGCACTACCGCACCACCCCGCCCTCTTCCGTCCCAAAGCTCTTTCCTTGTGCCCCCAATGTCAGATCAAACCCCCTTCCCCAGCATCCAGGTTCTTACTACCACCAGCTGGCCTCCATACACCTGTTGTTCACAACCAGCCCTGAGAACTACACCTTACCCTCTGCCACTCAACCCCATCACATGCAGTATAGGCATCCTGAAGTGCAGCATCATTGCACAGCATCAGACAGGACATATTCAAACCTTGACTGTACAGTTCCCCACCCAACCTCCTGCCTTTTAGGTCCCAAAAATGTTGTGTGTCTTGTCAAGAAATTTTTTCTTTTCAATAAATGATTCTTGGCTTTGCAAACCAGTCTTTATTATTGCATGAAAGTCAAAGATTACCTTAGCCCAGGAAGAAAACAGCACTGCAAATCAGCTTAGGAAACACAGATCTACTAACATTGTAACCACTGCACTTCACTGCCCGTGCGCAAGGCACCAAAACATTACTGTTGGTTTTCAGCCTAAATTCCTCCCTCAAGGCATGCTAATCCTTGCATCCCCTGTGCTGGGACTCTCTAGTAGCCCTGCTCTCTGGCTGGAAATTCAGCCTCCAGGTGCTTGAACCTCAGATGGTCCATGCCTGACTGAATCCTTTCACCCTTCCTTTCAACAAATATGTATGGAAGTACATGCACGCGGGATAAACCACGGGATGGCGCTTCCCCCAGTTTAGCTCCATAACCAGAAATCACCAGCCGCCCTTTAAATGGCCAAAAGCACATCCACATTTCATTTGGCACAGCTCAGCCTGTAGTTGAACCGGTCTTGCCTCCTGTCAAGCTTCCCTGTAAACAGTTTCATGACCAAGAACATATAACGGGTAAGCGGGGTCTCAAGGATCACAATGGGCATTCGACATCCCCTACTGTTGATCTTCCAGTCGGGAAAAAAGTTTCCCTGCTGCAGCTTCCTGAACAACTAAAAAAAGCCAGTGTCCGAAAGATGCATTGCATCATGCACTTTCCAGGCCAGCTTGTGTAATGTCAATGAAATGCCATGGTGATCACAAGTGCCTGGAGAAACCAAGAGAAATACCCTTTCGCGATTAACGTACTCAGATGCTAGGTGGGGTGGGCCAGAATAGGAATATGCGTCCCAATTTTTTTCTTATCACGATTAACTCCCTGCCCCTCCACAGTTGGAGAAACCCATTTGTGCAAGCCATCCACAATGTCCTGCACTTTCCCCAGAGTCACGGTCTTCTGCAGGATGCGATTAATGGCCCTGCAAACTTCATCAACATGATTCCACGGTCGACTTTTCCCACTCCACAACTGGTTCGTGACCGATCGGGGGGGGGGATAGCTGTCTGGAGTTGCCAGCTGCCAGATTGCAGTAGCCATCCGCTTCTCCATGGGCAGGGCAGCTGTCAATCTCGTGTCTCTTGCATTGCAGGGTGGAGGCGAGCTCCTCTCACAGTCCCATGAAAGTGGCTTTTCTCATCTGAAAGTTCTGCAGCCACTGCTCGTCATCCCAGACTTCCATGACAATGTGATCCCCCACTCCAGTGCTTGTTTCCCGAACCCAAAGCGGCATTCCACGGTGCTGAGCATTCGTGAATGCCAGAAGCAATTTAGTGTCATACGTGGTCACGAGCGACTCGCTCATCATCGTCGGACCCTCATCACTGGGAGCTTAAGGAATAGCTCAACTGCCAAATGTGATGTGCTGGTGAATCGTCAGCATACTCCTCAGCAGTTCGGGCTCCATTTCCCACAGAAATCGCGCTGCACAGAAACCCTTGAGAGAGTCAAGATGGCGCCAAACATGGACGGAAACACAGGGATTGCTGGGATGTGAAGCGATGCATCACGGGGCATTGGGACAGGAAGCAGAATGACCCACACCCTCCACCTCCTTCCCACAACACACGGCGCCAAAATGGGATGAGGTGCTCTGTGGGATAGCTGCCCATAATGCTCCACTCCCAACAGCGCTGCAAATGCTACAAATGTGGCCACACTGCAGCGCTGGTAGCTGTCAATGTGGCCACACTCCAGCACTTTCCCTACACAGCTGTACGAAGACAGCTGTAACTCCCAGCGCTGCACACCTGCAAGTGTAGCCAAACCCTAAAATTCCTCTTTAGATTCTAAAAAACATTAAAGTCTCTCTCAAGGATAGTCCATTGGCTGTCAAAGTCTGTTAATTGGCAGTTCTGACCTGTAGAGTATCTGGATCATATTGGGAGAAAAATATATTCTTCAGTCTTTTTGGATCTTTGTACTTTGGGGTCCATTTGGTAGACCAGGTTGTCTGGACTTTTCATTTGCTGCCTATACAACTAAGAAATAAGAAGGAGATGGAGGAGTATAAAAATAGTCAAAATGCCTGAAAAAGTGTTTCATATCTGCAGTCCATCATTTTAGATGTTGCATCGATGGAAACTGGCATCTATCAAGATCCTTGATGGAATCTATAATACCCTCATTAATGGGCATTATATGCTTTTTCTTGTACCACCTCTAGTGGAATCTCCATGGTATAGGCCATCCACTTTAGGAGGTCTTGGAAAATTTTGAAGTTGTCCATCACAGATGGAGTTGATGGAACAACAGCTTCATCTGGTGATGAAAAAAAGTCATGTGTGTCACTGGGTCTTCTTATTCAGAATTGCCTGTGTCCTTACTGTGCATTTCATGATCCTTTGTGCAAGCAACCTCGGGTTGTGATAGCTGAACTGTTTTGTGTGAGGTTCCAATTTTGCAAAAGATTTACTTCTAGAATGACCCACACCCTATCATGTTGAGAAATGAGAATGAGGTGTCCAAGCTGGCCAGTATGGCCAGAGTTACATCCCGTATTAAGGTATGTGGTGCCAAGGAGGAGTCGTCCATGGATTTGAGATTTGACTGACTTGTTTCTCATATGATGAGAGATGGAAAGGGATATCACTCCCTTTTCTTGAACCTCCTCCTTAGTTGGATCAGGTGATAAATTAGCAGTTCCTGGAGAAAGACTTCTGTTGGACATACACAATTATGAATAGTAAAACTCCTTTCTAGGAAGTGCTTTTTCCCCATGGAGTGGTAGGAAGTTAGGACGAGTCAAAAATACTCAATGAGAATAAGTCAGTACCAGTGAAAAGTGATGTGATGACATTGTCATAGTTGGTATCCTAGGTGCTAGTACTGTTCTGAATTTAGAAACTGCGGAAAGGGGCAAAAATCTCCAGTAAAGGAAACTGAGGCTCAGGAGAGACCCTTGGATGAGGTCAAAGGTAGTGGGACAGATGAAATCACAGAGTGTAAATTAGCCTCTGATGTTTGGGGCAAAACTCTTATTGAGGCAGAAGTGGCATGTGCTGCAGAAGTAGCTGCAGTAATCATGTTGGCATCCAAAACTTTAAGAGTTAATAGCTTATTCTTTTACAATACCCAGAAGAGAGATCAGAACCAAGTTCCAGACTTTGAATGGTGCTCTTTCCTCACATGGACAGCGGGGATTGCTGACTGATCTAAGGGAATCTGCACCACAGTTTTAGAGGCCTTTTTCTGTGGTTTCTTTGATCCCAGGGAACTTGGGTAGCCTCACAGCTAGCTGGGGCCCTTCTGACTGTGTTTTCAAAGAGTGAATAGCGCTCTCAGAAGCAGGAAGAGTTTGAGCCACATGCTCCCTTCGTAGACTTCCCCAACAAAAACCACTTGAACCAGACCTCTGGGCAAAGACACTGGGGAAAGGACTTGAAAACTGTGCACTCCCTGGGGATATGTCCTTCCCCTAAACAAAGCAAATAAGCAAACAGTCTTTTGATGTGGCCATTATTCAGCAGTATAGCTACATCACTAGACAGGCAGGTTACCGGAGGACTTCAAGTCAGCTATTCCGGTGGCAGTTGGCTCCGGACCCGCACAGAAATTAAACTAATTACACTCCTGGTGCGGGAGCGGGAGGTGTATGCATGTGTGTGTTGTTTTTTATCAATGGGCTAACGAGTAGAAATAAGACAATGATCACAACTACAATTAAGAAAATTAACAATTAAGTAACAATGACACAAGAAGTAAGAGGGATATGGAGGCTGTTCCATCTCACAGTAGGAAGGAATGCAGTGGCTTTTGGTCCTGTGGCACCTTATAGACTAACAGACGTTTTGGAGCATGAGCTTTCGTGGGTGAATACCCACTTCGTCAGATGCTTGTCATCTCATGACATGCATGAGATGATATGCATGAAGATGACGAAGTGAGTATTCACCCACGACAGCTCGTTCTCCAAAACGTCTGTTAGTCTATAAGGTGCCAAAGGACTCTTTGCTGCTTTTACAGATCCAGACTAACACGGCTACCCCTCTGATAAGTGGCTTTTGTGTCATTTCCACCCCTTATGCCATGGGGGTGGGGTGAGCAATGGCATGCAGTGCATGTGCATGGCCCCAATGGATACTGCTGGCTAAAGATTCCCGTCTCACATGCATGGGGGCACATGTGCACCAAGAGTGGGCTCCATATGAAGAGATACTCAAAGAAGAAGTTGCAACCAATCACAGCACAAAACAAAAATCCAACTGCCATCCTGACATCATCAGATTCTACACACTGCTCTCAACATATTCTTCGAGCAGCTGTTTTCATGCTCGCGCGCTCTCTGTTGCTACAACAACTCACATTCTGTCCATTGCTAAAGGCCCTGGATGATCAATTTTTTTTCCGCTTCCTCCCCCAAGAAATGCTTCAACAGGGTGTGTGTTTTCAAAAAATAAATCAATGTAAGCTGTCCAGTAGGAATATGCACAGGTTATATTCATGGAGTGTTTGAAATCTAATTGTCCATTCATGCAAGATATATCATACCCACACATGCGACTATTAGGACCCAGCATATATCCCTATATTTCTGAACCTGCCAGCACCTCTCCAAATACAAACCAGTGCCTGTCACTGAACGATGAAGGAAAAAACATTTGGTAAGGAAACAGATTTTCAGCTTCAGCAGTTTATTTCTGTTCAGGACTTGTGATAGACATTAGAAAAATATGCTAATAACACGGCAAAAATACCTTGTCTGCAATTTATATGAAAGCAACAGTGTGCTAGATGCTTCATAGATAAAATAAGAAAATAAATCCTTAGATCAGAAGAGTTTATAATCTGAGGGCCAGATTGTGCCTGGGATGCTCCAGTGAGTCATTAGGTGCTGGGAGGATGCAAGAAGTCGCCCCTCTTTCACCTTTATACAAAGGCCAGGTATAATCACCATCACTACACACGCTGAGTGCAGGGACTGCACCACTAGGGCACAAGACTCAGCAAAGCAGACAGGAGGGGGATGGGAAGTTGCCAGGACCATGGCAACAGAGCTGGCCAGGTACATGGGGTGGGGAAAGTATGCTTCACCTCTTGGGTCATACTCACTGATCTTCTCTTGAAGTCAGTGGGACTATTTGTGAGAATAAATGCTATTCACATGGGTAAGGGTCTCTAGAGGATCAGACTCTTGGTCTCAATCACAGAACGGCTGTTGTTTTAATGTTAGTGTATTCTCTGCAAAAATAGCTCAACTGCCCAGGAATGAAATATGCTAAACTGTGTAATTTAGTTACCTTGGTAACATCTGTAAGAAGCTATCAGTGCTAAAATGCTTTTTTTCCCTTGGTTCTTTGATGGTAATTCATATTTATATTTACATATAAAAAGTGTGTTTATAGCCATACCTCTGATCATTCTCCCCCTAGACATAGATTTTTATTCCTAAGAAGAAAGATAAAAAGTGTATAACTGTATTATTTACTGTAGGCATTTGAATTTATACAAGAGACAAGAGTTTACTATACAGGAATTGAGTCATTTGTAGGTGCCGCTAAAGTTACGTTGATAATACTTGTATCATGTTTTAATGTCAGTGCTTAAGTACAGTTGTTAATTCTCAGGCATTTTTCAGTAGTTAAGTAATAAAGAGCTGTTTACATTTAATACATTTTCCGGCCTCTATTACCAGTATCCAGTTATATATATGTGTTAACCAAGGAGTTTCTCAATCTTCCTTTATTTGGACTTTCCATAAATAAAGTTACAATTCTTTTTTTCCAGCTTATTTTTGAGCGTAAGACCTTTTGAGAAGAGTTGTAAATATTGTTCTTTATCTAAAATAATGTGTATCTTGGATTAGGCACTGTACTAGAAGATATATGGACTCCTGTTCCAATAGTGCAATAAAACAGCCTGTATATTTCTACAGTTGCAAGTAGAGTTTTCAACATTTCATTTGATTATGCACAGAAGGGATGTGTCTGGTCAAAGGCTAGCATGTATAGTATATTCCTTTTACAGGTATAGACCTTTATCAGGGATCAACTCCTGTTTGCTGTACTTATTCCAGTGGTCCCAGTGAAGCCTTGGATTTGGCCCAGGTATTAATTTATAGGTGGTTCCAATATACATATATTGAATTGGTGACTAGAAGATGTGATATGTCCATCTAACAGTTTTGTACTAGTGACTTTTATATTTCCTATGTTCATTCATTATTTATAAAACAAACAAACACCTAGTACAGGATTTGTAAATTTGCTATTGCAGCTGTTGCTTGTAAAGTATTCTGTTATGTGGAAAGATGTTTCCTTAAACTAAAGCAGTGGTGGGCAACCTGTGGCCTGCGGGCCGCATGTGACCCAGCAGGGTAATCTGATTGCGGGCCACAAGACATTTTGCTGACATTGACTGTCCACAGGCACTGCCCCTGCAGCTCCCAGTGAGTGTGGTTCTCTGTTTCGGGCCAATGGGAGCTGTGGGAAGTGGTGCCTGGACGCGAATGTGCCACAGGGATGTGCTGGCCAGCGCTTCCAGATTTCATTGTGGGAGACCAGATTTCATGGTCTGTGATGCGTTTTTCATGGCTGTGAATTTGGTAGGGCCCTAGTTATTGATAAACAGTCTTGTGGAACTTGGGGAAGAGTGTGCACCATTAGCAAGCCAGAGAAAGTGACTATACAAAAATGAATGCATCCAGTAAGCATACTGAGGCCAGATTCTGCCACCTTTTCCTACATTGCGTAGTACATTGCTGTTCAAGGAACCCTATTGATTCCAATGGGACTGTTCATGGAATAAGACATTGAAAGCACAGGTGACAGAATCTGACTCTGAAAGGTTAGAGAAAAATATAATTTTAATTTCAGTTATAACAGTCTTAGAAGTTACTTGTAACAACAACATACAAAAATTTCAGATGAAAATCTGACTTTCTCTTAGTTTTTTATTGTAATTTTTATTATTTCAATTATGATTGATGTATAGTTTGAGAACAACTGAGACATGGTCTTTGTACCGGGAATCAACTTTCCCAGCATAATGTCTGATGCTAGCAATGAATGCACAAAGCCAGGGAACTAAGGAATTTTTATGTTACATTACTTATGACAGATTTTTTTTAAATGGCCATTTATGCTGCTATTTAAACATTTAGTCTGTAGTAAAATATTTTTCACCTCCTTGAAAACTGAGAGCCAGATTCTACCCCCTCACCACCTGCTACAACACTGACTTAAAAAAATGTAATGCTACAGTGATGGACCTGATTATAAGAGCCTAAATGGATGGACAAGGGCAGAATTTGCTCCTAAAAAGCCAGCGTGACACTAGTTTTTGTGTGCACAATTGCACTAGTTTGACAGCCCAGATCTTTCCTTCAACTTTGACTATAATTCCATAGATTTATTTCCCAAGCTTAATTTTACTTGAAAACTATTGTGTTTTATTGCAAAAAATGCATTAGATGCTAGACATCGTTCAGTTTTAATTTTGCTATGCAAAACACTGTGAAGTTATAAATTCTGTTTGATCGAGTACAGAGTTAACAATGGTGGCAGGTTACTGACAATATGTATTTTTTAATAGATGATTCAGCTGCAGAGAGTTTTAATGGCAATGAGACCGTGGGACACAGTTCCAATGCTTCAGGTGGAATACACTGCAGGGAGATGGCAGAAACCAACAGTAATGGCAAAACAGATCTGGAGCAGGATGAGCAGCCTCTGAACCTGAGTGACAGTCCCCTCTCTGCTCAGCTGACTTCAGAATACAGACTAGATGATCACAACAATAATGGAAAGAACAAATACAAGAACCTCCTAATTTCTGATCTCAAGATGGAAAGAGAGGCAAGAGAAAATGGAAGCAAGGTAAGATGCTCCCACATTCTCCAGATATAAAATGTATAGCTTAGAAAAGGAAAAGATTTACAAGATACACCCAAAGGTTATTGCCAGTTGACCATTTAATGAAATTTGTGCAATATGTGTCGCATTGTTACTTAGATCCTGAAGACCGACTTGCATGCACCAGTTTATATATACAGTATATACATATGTCATGTTTAGACACTGACAAAAGTTAGTGTGGTTTCCTTTCAAGAACAGATGTTATAAGGTGTTTTACAGTTTTTATAAACTATCTAAGCTATTCATCTGAAATACTCTTAGAAGACCATCCTATTGCATGTACTGTATGTCCATAGAATGAATCGGTTTAAATGTACAATGTTTATGCTCCTGTGGATTATTACATGGAAATCACCAACATTTGAAAAGAACTGGATTTGGTTCCTTCCTGATCGTTTATGTATTATGCAGCCACCCAACCTGAATTAAAATAGACAAGTTTGCTCTATGAAGCTGGAATTCCCTGAGGTCTTTTCTCTGTAGTCTCCATGTATGGGCAGGAGAAAAGTAAGGTGATTATGTTGTGGATAAAGACAGATCCTACACGTTAGATACCTAGCCTGCTAGGAAGGAGTTTGTCGTGAATGTGCATTCTAAGGAAGATGAAAAGATGGTCTATTTAATATAAATTTTCTGTTGGTTTGCTCTGCTCCTGTTGGTGACACGTCCTGCTTTTTATCTGACACTTTCAATTGGATTAGCACCTTCTAAAATTCAATTACTGCTTTGTAATACTGGATCAAAATGCTGTTAATGCGGGTCACCAGCCTTCAGTAAAAAGCTATACATTAGCCTGCCAATAGGTATACTTTGAACTCCTCTACATTTTCTTGCAGGGCTTTGTAATGGGAGTGATGTGGAAAAAGCTTTTTCTAGATATGTTCAGAGATGTGCCATAGTTAGTGCTGTCCAGAAGACAACAATTCTGTTTCACTGTAACTTTTGAGGTTTTGAAATTTGTGGTTCTTCTTTGAATGCTTTCTCATATCAATTCCAATTAGGTGTGCGTGCGGCGAGTGCACGATCGTTGAAAGATTTTCACCCCAGCAATACTCGGTTGGTCAGCTGAGGCGCCCCCTGGAGTGGCGCCCTTATGGCGCCGGATATATGCCCCTGCCCACCCACTGCCCCCTCAGTTCCTTCTTACCGCCCGTGACGGTCATTGGAACTGTGGAGCGCCGCTTAGCTGGTCTCCACATCCCTAGTTTTTAGCTTGTTTATGCCTGTAGATAGTTGTTTTAGAGTAGTTGTTAGTAGTTTCTAGTTGTAGTTAATAGTAGTTATTGTCTTTAGTGTACATAGTAATTGGAGTAAGGGGTTTCTCCCCTTCCCTCCTCCCTGGTACCTGGACTCAAGCCTAGGTCTCCGGGTTTCAAACCGTGCTCGGCCTGCCTTAAGCCGGTGCCTACGGGAGACTCCCACGACTCCTGTTTGAAGTGCCTGGGGGAATCCCATCAATCAGATAAATGCTGCAATTTTAAGGCATTCAAGCCTCGGACCAAAAAGAAGCGGGACTTTCGCTTGAAACAGCTCCTCATGGAAGCGGCACTTAGCTCGATGTCCTTGTCTCTGCGCCGAGACCCAGCGCCATTGATCCGAAACATGCCTCCGGCACTGGAAACAACAACTTTGCGACCCAGCACCGGCAAAGACTCCCACACTGGACGTCTCCGACACCGCTACCAATGAGGCACAGCTCGCTGCCTCTGAGACCCAAGAAGCAACACAAGCTGCCTGCTGCACCTGTGCAGTTGCCGGCACCACCTGTGTCCACCTCGGAGCAGCATCCCGTGCCGGACCACCCCGCGAAGACTCCAACTCTGGCACCATCGATTCCAGCACCACACCGCCATTGAGTCTGGTGCACATAAGCTCCCTGGTGCACACCGCAGTCGAGCTCGGTCTGCCCTCTACCCCAGAGACTTTCTCCACAGCATGCGACCTGATTGCCCTCACTGACCCTGATTGCCCTCACTGACCTGCACAACCTTCAGTACCGCCAGTGCAGGCTGTTCCCTCAATAGGGAAGCCCTCTATGATGCGGCCTCCGTCGCAGAGCGAGATGGGTAGGCACCGATCCTGGTCCCAGTCCAGATCACGGTACCAATCCAGGTGCTGGTCTCGTCCATGGCACCGCTCGCAGTCCCAGCACCGATCACCATCTCTGTGCCGGTGGCACTCGTGGCACCATTCTGCCTCTTGAAGATCTCCTTCTTGGTACAGTGGTACTGGTCCAGCTCCTGGCGCCGGTCTACTTGGAGTCGTTCCCGGCACCGCTCTGGACGTAGATCTTCATTGAGGTCCAGGTCTGCCTCCCGGCACTGATACGACCGTCGGTATCAGTCCAGATTGCAGTACCACTCGAGACCGCAGTGCCGATCTCCATCTCAGTTGTGCGGGCCAACAACACAGGACAGTGCGACCCAGCATGAGCGGTTGGCTCCACCTTGACCGTCCCGCCCCAACTCAAGGTCATCTTAAGTGGAGAGTGGCTACCACATCCATGACCAAGACGCAGACGGTGCTAGCCAACGGTACAATTAGAGGCAGGGTCCTGCTCAGGGATCCCCACAATGGTCCTTTTGGACCCCTTGGGCAAACCATCTGGCCCAAGTGTCCCATTGGAGGCTTCTCACTCTGCCCACTCGGAACCCCGGGTCCTGGAGGCCACTGTCAGTCACCCCCCCCCCCGGGGACTCGGAGGCGACGGCCCTACCCTCAGCTCAGGCCCACACCCCTAGTGTGGTGGACTTAGGGCAGCCAGACCCCCCCTGAAAGACTTGCCCCAGGACCTCTTGGTCTCAGACATAGCCTCCTCGCCTTCCCCTGATGAGGTGGTGGCAGGCACATCCTCCTCTGGCCCACCATCTATAGACCTCCGTGTGCACCAAGACTTACTTCATAGGGTGGCACAAAATATGAACCTCTAGGTGGAGGAGTTGGTGGAGGTCGAGGACCCAGTGGTGGATATCTTATCTGCCAATAGCCCAACTCGTATAGCCTTGCCGTTTATTCGGACCATCCAGGCTAATGCCACCACAATCTGGCAATCTCTGGTGTCTATTCCTCCCACTGTCAAGAGGGTGGAGACGAAGTACTTGGTCCCCTCCAAAGACTATGAATACTTGTACATTCACCCTCAGCTGTGTTCTCTCGTTGTGCAATCCGTTAATGAGAGGGAAAGACATGGGCAACAAGCTCCTGCTTCTAAATCCAAGGATGCTAGATGCCTGGATTTATTCAGCCACAAGATCTATTATACTGGCGGCCTACAACTCAGAGTGGCTAACTAGCAGGCCCTCTTGAGTCGTTATAATTATAATACCTGGAACTCGATGGGGAAGTTCAAAGGGCTTATTCCTCAGGAGTCCAGGGAGGAGTTCAGAGCCTTGCTAGAGGAGGGCAAGAAAGTGGCCAGGACATCTTTGCAGGCTTCAATAGATGTGGCAGACTCAGCGGCTAGGACTCTAGCCTTGGGCATAGCTATGCTCCATGTTTCGTGGATGCAGGTGTCCGGTCCCTCCCCAGAACTGCAGCAAACAATTCAGGACCTGCCCTTTGATGGCCAGGGGCTATTTTCAGACAAAACCGACTCCAGAGTCTGAAGGATAACCGGGCCATCATGCGTTCACCAACTGCCTCTCCTCTTTCCTCCCTGCATGGTCCCGCATAACATCAGACCGCTGAGTCCTACGCACAGTGGAAAGTGGATACCGACTTGAATTTGTTTTATTCCCCCCTCCACCTTCCCTCCTCGTCCCTCTTCAGGGACCCCTCTCACAAGCAACTTCTCCTACAGGAAGTGCAAACGCTTCTAACTATCAGAGCTATAGAAAAGGTTCCAAACTGAGAGGCAGGGATTTTTACTCCCACTACTTCCTAATCCCCAAGACAAAGGGGGCGGGGGCACTACAGGTCCATTCTGGACCTGCGCGGACTCAACAAATTCATGGTCAAGTTGAAGTTCCGCATGGTTTCCCTGGAGACCATTATTCCTTCCCTGGATCCTGGAGACTGGTAAGCTGCCCTCGACATGAAGGATGCGTACTTCCATATATCAATTTACCCACCGCACAGGCGCTTCCTTCACTTTGTGGTCAACCAATTGCATTTCCAATTTACCGTCCTTCCCTTTGGACTATCCATAGCACCAAGGGTCTTTACAAAGTGTATGGCTGTCAGAGCTGCCTCACTCCATTGACGTCAGATCCAAGGGTTTCCGTACCTCGACGACTGGTTCATTCAGCGTCGCTCTGAGCTCCAGGTGCAATATCATGTTCAGTTCACCCTGAACTTGTTCATACAGCTGGGCCTGCTGCTCAATGTCAAAAAGTCCACTTTGTAGCCATTCCAAAGAATAAACTTCATCGGAGCAGTCCTGGATTCAAATCTCATTCATGCGTGTCTACTGCACTCCCGCTTCCAGTCCATGGCGAGCATTATCCACGGTCTCCAAAGCTTCCCAACCTCAACAGCATGCATGTGCCTCGGTCTACTGGGACACATGGCTTCTTGCACCTTCGTGACCAGACATGCCAGACTATGCCTCCGTCCACTTCAGGCCTGGCTCTCATCAGTGTATATCATAAGCCTCTGTCCCAAATCTGGACCTTAGCGTCCAAAATCTGGGTGCTTAGCATGAACCTCCAAGCTTAATTACCAGCTTGGATCTTATCTCGCTGCCACCAATCAGGATTCTGAGTACCTGATAAACTCTCTGGTCTCCCCAAACCTTTCCCTGGGCTCCAGATTCAGATGGTTTGTGTGTTGTTACCCCATCCCTTCCTGCTCTTCATTCCCTCCCAGATTTTCTTTGCTCTGGGGACTAGGAGCATCTCCCTGCTGTCCTCTTGAACACAAAACAGAAGGCGATTACCTTCCCCCCTCTTCTTCTCCCCCTCCCGTCTTTCCTGAGAGGACAGTACTTGGACGAGATTCCTACCCTTGCCTTATACTGGAACAGAACAACAAGTTATAAAAGGCTTTGTATAAAAGCTAAGAAGAAAGTAGACGAATAAGATATCTCTGTATCATAGATAACATATACGGGCTTATATTTGCTTTATAGAAAATAGTTATAACAGTCTGATGTGCAAAAGATATCCATTTGAAATTCAGCAAATCCACACATGTAATCCAAATAATTACCTATTGCTTTTCGTTGTTCCATGGGAAGAGAGGTAGAGAAGCTTGGAGTAGACAAAGTTTCCTCATAGCGAGAGAACAACAAAACAAGAACGAAGACAACACCCCGAAGGTTCCTCCTCCTGACATCCGGTTTTCGATTGGTCTGTCTGGTCAGGTTTTGGTTCCTTTGTTACCTTTACAGTAAGAATTACCTTGCTAGTTGTCTGTTTATGCGTGTATGCACAGGCTGGGACATTTGACATGTTGCTCACTGGGGTATGATCGGAGCTCCTCTTGGCTGAACCCCAACTCAGTACATGGGGGAATGCCATTCCATGCCCCGCAGGCCTTCCTGGTCCTAACCACAGACACATCATCTCTGGGCTGGGGCACTCATCTTGTGGATCTTCGCACACAGGACCTTTGGTCCACACAAGCAATAACCCTGCGCATCAACATATGGGAGCTGAGAGCAGTACGCCTGGCATGTCAGGTGTTCCTCAAACACCTTCAGGGTCATTGTGTCATGGTTTTCACAGCCAACACAACAGTCATGTTTTATATCAACAAACAAGGGGGAACGCGATTGTCCCCTCTCTATCAGGAAGCCATTGGCCTGTGGGAATTCTGCATAGCCCACTTGATCGACCTGGTGGCATCGTTTCTCCCAGGAGTCCAGAACACCTTGCCAGATCACCTCAGCAGATCCTATCTGACTCACGAGTGGTCAATTCACCTGGACGTTATCCATTCTGTTTTCCAGAAGTGGGGGTTTCCTCATATAGATCTTTTTACCTCTCGTGAGAATTGGAAGTGCCAGGTGTTCTGCTTTCTCCAGGGACACTCCCTGGGCTCTCTATTGGATGCCTTCCTGATGCTCTGGAAAGACCACCTGTTCTACGCCTTTCCTCCGTTCCCGTTAGTCCACAGGTCCTTCTCAAGTTACGCAAAGACAAGGCCTGCTTAATCTTGATTGCTCTGGTATGGCCCAGGCAATATTGGTACACCGCTCTCCTCGATCTGTCAGTGACCACACCAATTCCACTCCCGTTGTGGCCGAACCTGATCACTCAGGAGCACGGTTGACTGTGTCATCCAGACCTGCAATCCCTCCATCTCACAGCATGGATGTTGCATGGCTAACTCAATCTGAGCTACATTGCTCCCGCTCGGTGCAGCACGTGCTCTTGGGTAGCAGAAAGCCCTCTACTAGGTTCACGTATCTGGCCAAGTGGAAGCGTTTCTCCTGCTGGTGTGCCCTGAGCAATACTGCTCTGGAGGTGCCATTACCTACCATCTTAGACTATCTCTTGTCTTGAAACAGCAAGGCCTGGCAATTTCATCCGTCAGAGTACACCTAGCTGCGATTTCGGCCTTCCACCCAGACGAAAATGAGCGCTCAGTTTTCTCCAATCCCATGGTCAGCAGGTTCCTCAAGGGATTGGAACGTCTGTACCCACAAATCCAGCATCCGACCCTATGTGGGACCTCAGCCTGGTCCTATCCAGACTCATGGGTGCCCCATTCAAGATGATGGCCACTTGCTCGCTTCTGTACCTTTCCTAGAAAACAGCTTTCCTTGTCGCCATCACTTCAATGAGATGTATGTCAGAGCTTTGAACCCTCATGTTGGACCCACCGTATACAGTGTTTCATAAGGACAAGGTACAGCTGTGACCACACCCCATCTTCCTTCCTAAAGTGGTGTCTTCCTTCCATGTTAACCAAGACATCTTTCTTCCGGTCTTCTACCCAAAGCCGCATGCTTCTCGACGAGAACAACAGCTGCATTCCCTAGACATTCGCAGGGCCCTTGCCTTTTACATCAAATGAATGAAACCTTTTAGGAGGACAACCCAGCTGTTCATAGCTGTGGCAGACCAGATGAAGGGCTTCCCGGTCTCCACACAGCGCATCTCATCCTGGATTACATCATGCATCCATGCATGCTATGACTTGGTTGATGTCCCAGCTACGCACCTTACTGCCCACTCCACTCGGGCTCAAACTTCGTCCTCTGCCTTCCTGGCTCATGTCCCATACAGGAGATCTGTAGGGCAGCAACTTGGTCATCGGTACATACCTTCACTTCCCACTACGCGATAGTGCAGCAGTCCAGGGGTGATGCTGCATTTGGTTCAGCGGTCCTTCACTCCGTGACATCTCACTCCGACCCCACCGCCTAGGTAAGGCTTGGGAGTCACCTAATTGGAATTGATATGAGCAAGCACTCGAAGAAGAAAAGACGGTTACTCACCTTTGTAACTGTTGTTCTTCAAGATGTGTTGCTCGTATCCATTCCAAACCCACCCTCCTTCCCCTCTGTTGGAGTAGCTGGCAAGAAGGAAATGAGAGGGCGCTGGGTCAGCAGGGGCATATATCCGGTGCCATAAGGGCGCCACTCCAAGGGGCGCATCAGCTGACCCATCGAGTGTTCCTGGGGTAAAAATCTTCTGACAATTGTGCACATGGCGAACACACACCTAATTGGAATGTATGTAAGCAACACATCTCGAAGAACAACAGTTACAAAGGTGAGTAACCGTCTTTTCCTCATTGGAATGGAAACAAAATCTTTTGAATGTTTCCTGAAAACCAGATTTTGATGGAATTGAAACCTGTACTTTTTGATTCTGGAAGGAGGGATAGACACACACACTGACTGCAACTCTGTAGCCTGGTAGTTAGGATGCTGGCATGGGAATCCAGGTTCAAATCCCTATTCTTTCTGATTCAGAGAGATCTGGGTTGAGAGGATCAGAGATTTGAACCTGGGTTTCCCACATTCCAGGTCAGTTCCCTAATAACAGGTAGAATCTGAGTGTTTCTGATTTTTTTTTTCCTTTAACTAGAGAGTCCTGGACCCAAAAAACCTTTCTGGTGAAAATTTAGTAGAAATTGATGTCTCTGCAAAGTGTTTCCAATTCAGTGAATTTTATTTTATCAAAAATCTTCTAACTCTGTGTCTTAGTGTTATATATATTCTGGTGGTGAAATTACTCAAGACTTCTACCAATGCACAGTAAATCCTATACTGGCTAAATGTAAGCAGTGTCTTCACTTGCTCCGGGGCATATGGTTGCAGTGATCCCTTTACAAGGCAGTCACCCAGATATTGATAGACACATAGGCTCTTTTGCCTGAGGTACACTGCTGCTACTGCCAGTACTTTTCCAAATACACAAATAAGCTTGGAGAAGGAGAAAGAGAAGAAGGTCTTTAAGGTGGAACTAATTTACAGTTATGGAAAGAATATGGCCTGGCTTTATGTCCCCAAATGCAGTCAGAATTATAGCACAATAGTATGTTCTCAAACAAAAAAAAGTTGCTAAAAAGAGTTAACATTGTACATGTGTGTCAGTGAATTGCCGCTAACATCCAAACCAGTGTTACACTTTATTTACTTCAATTCTATAATTAAACAATGTTAAGTGATCCAGTCAGTTGCCCACAGCCATATGATCTTTCATATCACTCACTACCATTCTACCCCATTTCTCGACATAAATTGTCCTCCTTGTTGTGGCCTGGAATGGAAAAATGTTAATATTTACTGTTAATTTTTATATATTGTTTATTACACAAGTAGTGCAGATTTCAAAAGGAACGTAGTCCCTGGGTCGAGTAAGTTGTATCAGCGTTTTCCCATAGTATGATGAGTTGGTGGAGTAAAAGAGTATTCTTATGAATGAATTCTGTTCTTAATTATTTTGAAAAATAAAATATTTAAAAAAAAACATGTTTAGAAGCAATAACAAACTTAAAGTACTATAATGCAGTTGTACTGGTGTAAAACCTGACACCTGTTGTTGACACTTTCCTACACACACATTCACTTGCTCACACACACAAGTAATTAATACTATTTTAGCTTTAAATGACACCTCTTATGCTAAAGAATGTCAAAATGTTTTGCATTGATCAAAAAGATCCTGAACACTCAACTCCTAATGAGATCGGAGGATGCTCATCACCTCTCAGGACTCTGCTCCAAAAGAAGATTCCACATATTGCTGAGTAGTTTAAAGTTGATGAATACATAGGATCAGATTGCCAACGGCTCAATGGCTAAATCCATTGGCCATAGCTGAGAGAGGCTGCCACGAAGGAGCTAGTTGCAGTTCTTCTCTGGCCCTGGTATAGTTTACAGCGTAAGTGTTGTCAGTTATTGGCTGTGTGTATGTTCTCTCTGTGTGCTGTGTGGCTGTGTGCTGACGCAATAGACTTCAATCGAAGTGTCCAAGAAGACCACAGACTTGGTTCAGTAGTGAAGACACTTGGCCAGGTTTATTGTCAAGATATCCCATAGATTCTAAAGGACCATGAACACATGTATGCCTGTTACAGTGGACTAGATCATTCCCCTCTCAGCCAGAAAAAGACACCGCCTCTGTGACTCCTCTTCTATACACTGATACAAGCAAGTTACATATTGCCCTTCTGACGTATTTAGTTACCACCCTTTACCTTGTACCTGTTGGTTCGATCAAAACATCTCTATCCATCACCCTGTCATCCTAACCTTATCTTTAAGAGCGGCTAGTGTGTTTCTATATCATCTTCGGGAACTGTGTTTACACCATAACCTTGTATCGAGGTGCTCTGGTACTACTCTTCTGAAACGTATTTAGGAAGAAAGGTCCCCGCTTCAGGCTGGGGACCAACTGGTTAAGCAGCAGTTCTGCAGAAAAGGACCTGGGATTACGGATGAGAAGCTGGATAGGAGTCAGCAGTGTGCCCTTGTTACCAAGAAGGCCAATGGTGTATTGGGCTGTATTAGTAGGAGCATTGCCAGCAGATCGAGGGAAGTGATTATTCCCCTCTGTTTAGCACTGGTGAGGCCACACCTGGAGTATTGTGTCCAGTTTTGGTCCCCCGACTACAGACGGGATGTGGACAAATTGGAAAGAGTCCAGTGGAGGGCAATGAAAATGATTAGGGGGCTGGGGCACATGACTTACGAGGAGAGGCTGAGGGAACTGGGGTTATTTAGTCTGCAGAAGAGAAAAGTGAGAGAGGATTTGATATCAGCCTTCAATGAGCTGAAGGGGGGTTCCAAAGAGGATGAAGCTTGGCTGTTCTCAGTGATGGCAGATGACAGAACAAGAAGCAATCATCTCAAGTTGCAGTGGGAGAGGTCTAGGTTGGATATTGGGAAACACTATTTCACTAGGAGGGTGGTGAAGCACCGGAATGGGTTACCTAGGGAAGTTGTGGAATCTCCATCCTTAGAGGTTTTTAAGGCCCAGCTTGGCAAAGCCCTGGCTGGGAAGATTTAGTTGGTGTTGGTATTGGTCCTGCTTTGAGCAGGGAATTGGACTAGATGACTCCTGAGGTCTCTTCCAAACCTAATATTCTGATTCTATGAATACTTTGTGCCTAGGAGTACTTGTGTTTTTGCAGTGCCAGCCCTGTTCTTGCCAAGTTCATGTGTTGATAGTGAATGTGCAAGCAGGCATCTGCCTTATAACAGGGCCTGATCTTTGCTCATAGCTTGACTCTTGCTAACTTTGCTTTATCTCAGCAGGACCTTTAGTTCAGGCCTTAGGCCTTCACCAGATGCCTTATACCAGGCCTCATGTCTCAGGCTCTCTTTCTACAATGTAAGAATGGCCATACTGGGTCAAACCAAGACTCCATCTAGCCCAGTATTCTGTCTTCCAACAGTGAACAGTGCCAGATGCTTCAAAGGGAACAAACAGAACAGGGCAATTATTGAGTGATCCATCCCCTGTGATCCAGTACTGGCTTCTGGCAGTCAGAGGTTTAGGGACATCCAGAGCATGTGGTTGCATCCCTGAGGCATTGATAGACCCATCTTACAGGAACTTAGGTAATTCTTTTCTGAACGCAGTTATAGTTTTGGCCTTCACAACATCCCCTGGCAACATGTTCCACAGGTTGACCATGCATTATGTGAAGAAATACTTCCTTATGTTAGATTTAAATCTATTCCCAATTAATTTGAATGGATGACCCGTGGTTCTTATAGTATGTGAAGGGGTAAATAACATTTCCTTATTCACTTTCTTGACAACTTTCATGGTTTCATAGATCTTTATCGTATCCCCCCTTAGTAGTCTCTTTTCTGAAATGAACTGTCCCAGTCTTCTTAATCTGTCCTCATATGGAAGCCATTGTATACCCTTAATTATTTTTGTTGCCCTTCTCTGTACCTTTTTCAATTCTAATATATCATTTTTTGAGATGGGGTGACCAGAACTGTATGTAGTATTCAAGGTATAAGTGATATTTTATACCTGATATTATGATAATATATATGATATTTTCTGTCTGATTATCTATCCCTTTCCTAAAGGTTTCAAACATTCTGTTAGCTTTTTGATTCCCACTGCACACTGAGAGGATGTTTTCAGAGAACTGTGCATGATGACTTCAAGATCACTTTCATGAGTGGAAACAGATAGTTTAGACTCCATCATATTGTATGTTAGTTGGGATTATGTTTTTCCAGTGTTCATTACTTTATACTTATCAGCATTAAATTTCATCTGCCATATTTTTGTCCAGTCACCCAGTTTTGTGAGACCCCTTTCTAACTTTTCACAGTTAGCTTTGGCCTTAACTAGCTCTAATAATTTTGCATTGTCTGCAAATTTTGCCATCTCACTGTTCACCCCCGTTTCCAGGACATTTATGAGTATGTTGAACATCCCTGGTCTCTGTACAGAAGCTTGGGGGATCCTGCTATTTACCTCTCTCCATTGTGAAAATTAACCATTTATTCCTACCCTTTGTTTCCTATCTTTTAACCAGTTGCCAAACCATGAGAGAACCGTTCCTTTTATCCCATAGCTCTTACTTTACTTAAGAGCCTTTGGTGAGGACCTTATCAAAGGCTTTCTGAAAGTCCAAGTACACTATATCACCTTTGTCACATGTTTGTTGACTTCCTCAAAGAATTCAAATAGATTGGTGAAGCATGATTTCTCTTTATAAAACCCATGTTGACTCTTCCCCCAACATATTGTGTTCATCTATGTGTCTAATAGTTCTATTATCTACTATAATTTCAACCAATTTGCCTGGTACTAAAGTTAGACTTTCTGGCCCATAATTGCCATGATCACTTCTGGAGCCTTTGTAAAGAATTGGTGTTACTTTAGCTGCCCTCCAGTTCTTCTTCGAGTGACATGACTGGCTGCGATAGCCCCTCCGAGACGAGGACCTTTGGAGTAGTCTGCCTTGGTCCCGTCGGTGTTTGCTCCTTGAAGTGAAGTGGTGCCGAGAGTCTCGGTCAGACGGAACCCAACCAGACAGCCTGATGGGCGTCGAGGGCAATACATGTGGACTTTGCCATGAACATTTGCTGAGCAGCGAACGGCGTCAGGAACGTTCCCTCGATAGAGACCGGTAAAGAGCCAGGGGTTACTGTGGAGATCCCAGAGGATCTCTGGGAGCACGGGGCTAACATCAGCGGTGCTCCTGGTACTGGCCTGGACGTAACATCCCGGGCTGCCTGCAAGGCCTCTGGTGTGGAGGTCATCCAGACATCTGGGGAGGCCTGCTCTGAATGGGCCTGGCTACTCCGCTCGACTTGAGTCGGAGGCCTAGAGGTCAGTGGGGATTGAGGGCTACCCAATATGGGTCCAGCCTCTGTCCCAGGTTTACTCCGGTGCCGCCAGGAAGAAGACCTCTTTCTACCCTTCTTGCCATGCCCCTTGGATGGGGAGCGGTGCTGACCAGTCAATGTGCCGAAGGGTTACCGCGCACTGACACTGTGGTGCTCGGTGCTGACTCAGAGCAGCGCACTGGAGCCGGGGTAGTGCCAACTCCATCAGAATAGCCTGGAGCCTAATGTCCGAGGCTTAAATGACTTGCAAATCTTGCAGTGATCACTGAGATGGGTTTCCCCCAAACAGTGCAGACAGTCCGCGTGCAGATCACTCAGTGGCACAGAACACCTACAAGTGTCACACGGCTTAAAACCCAGGGCACAGGGAATGCTCTAACTAAACTAAACTAACTAAACAAATAGCTAAATACAGGCACTGCACACTGAACAAGCAGTTTTGGGGACGAGCTACAGCAAAGCTGGAGCAGAGCAGTTCCAAAGCACCTTCACTGGTGCCAGGAAGGAACTGAGGTTGCGGGGAGCAGGCAGCGCCCCTTACATTGCGCCATGGAGGTGCCACTCCAGGGGTCGCTGGAGTGGTCCCCTACAGGGAGTGCTAGGGGAAAAACTTCCGGCACCGGTGCACGTGGTGAGCACGCACACCTACTGTGGAACAGACATGAGCAACACATCTCAAAGAACACCAGTTACAGAAATGGTAACTGTCTTTTATCTGGTACAGAGGCTACTTTAACCGATAGGTTACGTACAGTAGTTAGTAGTTCTGCAATATCATATTTGAATCCCTTCAGAACCCTTGTGTGAATACCATCTGGTCCTGGTGATTTATTACTGTTTAATTTATCAATTTCCTCTAAAACTTCCTCCACCACCACCTCAATCAGTACAGTTCCTCAAATTTGTTACCTAAAAAGAAAGGCTTGGGTGTGGGAATCTGGCTCATATCCTCTGCAGTGTAGACTGATGCAAAGAATTCATTTAACTTTTCTGCAATATCCTTGTCTTCCTTGGGGGTTGCTCTAATCCAGGGATTGGCAACCTTTGGCACACAGCTTACCAGGGTAAGCCCCCTGGTGGGCCGGGCCGCTTTGTTTACCTGTCGCGTCCACAGGTTCGGCCAGTCACAGCTCCCACTGGCTGTGGTTTGGTGCTTCAGGCCAATGGGGGCTGCAGAAAGCGGCACGGGCCAAGGGATGTACTGGCCGCTGCTTCCTACCACCTCCATTGGCCTGGGGCAGTGAATCGCAGCCAGTGGGAGTTGCAGTCGGCCGAACCTGTGGATGCGGCAGGTCAATAAACTGGCCCGGCCCGCCAGGGGGCTTACCCTGGCGAGCTGCATGCCAAAGGTTGCCAATCTCTGCTCTAATCTATGTGGCTGGCTATCCCTCACAGGGACCATCCACTAACAAAAAATAGCCAGAGTGCAGTAATGCCCTGGCCATCCTCCTAGTGCCCAAATGTGCCCTGCATGTGGGGGTGGAATAGAAATCATCTGGGGATTCCTCTATGCCTGTGCAATCCCCATGTAGGAAGAGTAGCACGAAGGTACTAGACTGCAGCTGAGACTCTGATCCTGGCCCTTCCCAACATCTAAAAAGATCAGCTTTAATCAGACTTGAGCAATGGCATCATTTACAATTATGAGCATTGCTGAAAAAAATGTGATTCCATTCAAAACCCCCCTGACTGTTTCCTTGCTATGTATGAGAAAAATCAGGTTTAATGTTCACCAAGCATCAGATTTATATAAATTTCTTATCCGTTTTAATAATGTTCCCTTAATACATTTAAGAGCCATGTGGGAGATGAGACTGGAGAAAAGTTATATTAAAAGACATTAGGAAAATACCTGGTTTTCAATGTATAAAGTACTGATAGGGATGTAATTCAAACAGTTAAGGCCATGTGTAAACCCTTGCAGAATTGAGGTTTTATTCTGGAGCACCTTGATTCCTGCTTAATCACGATGAATGTTGTATTGTTGTCTTCTGTTAGACTGTAAACTCCTTTTCAGAAGAACCTTTGAGTGTATGAATCTTTATCTTTACCGCATCATTTATTGAAATATAATAAACCATTTCTCTTTTTTATTATGTTTTTTTCTCATGTGCAATATGATGATGAGATTAAATTAACACTATATGGAAAAATATTTCTTTGTTTTAGAATATCAGAAATTACAGTTATATAGTTTTGTCACTCTTAGAGGAGTTAGACATGATTGATTATATTTATCATAGATTAGATCATTTGGCCAATATTGTGAAATGCATTATAATTAACTCCTATGTTTAGACAGTTAAACTTGGTGGACAAGTATAAAAGATTTTTTTCCTTTCATAAAAAGTGATGGTCAGATCAATAAACAAGGAACACTGCATCCTATGACTTTCCACTTTAATTATATTATATCTTTCTAATGTGCACATCATTGTCATTTCTGCTTGCACTACAAAAATATGGAGCTTTATCATAACATCTCTAAAAGGAAGAACTTGTCTCCAGTTACATCTTTAAAGCTGTTGTCTTGTCGTGATCATATCTTGGCAGCTGGCTTTTTCCAGTATCCATTGTAATGGTTATTCATAGAATCATAGAATCAAAAGGTTGGAAGGGACCTCATGAGGTCATCTAGTCCAACCCCCTGCTAAAGGCAGGACCATTTTCCCTAAATAATCCCAGCCAGGGTGCGGTCTAGCCAGACTTTAAATAGCTCTAAAGATGGAGATTCTACCACCTCCCTAGGTAACCCATTCCAATACTTCACCACTCTCCTAGTCAGAAAGTTTTTTCTAATATCCAGCCTCGACTTCCGCAACTGCAACTTCAAACCATTGCTCCTTGTTCTGTCCTCCGTCACCACTGAGAACAGCCTAGCTCCCTCCTCCTTGGAGCACCCCTGCAAGTAGTTGAAGGTTGCTATCAAATCCCCCCTTAGTCTTCTCTTCTGCAGGCTAAATAAGCCCAGTTCCTTCAGTCTCTCTTCATAAGTCATGTGCTCCAGTCCTCTAATCATTTTTGTTGCCCTCCGCTGGACTCTCTCCAATTGTTCCACGTCCTTTTTGTAGTGTGGCGCCCAAAACTGGACACAATATTCCAGATGCGGCCTCACCAGTGCCGAATAGAGGGGAATAATCACATCCCTCGATCTGCTGGCAACACTCCTACTAATACAGCCCAGTATGCTATTAGCCTTTTTGGCTACAAGAGCACACTGTAGGCTCATGTTCAACTTTCCATCTACCGTAACCCCAAGATCCTTTTCTTCAGCACTGCTACTTAGCCAAACAGTCCCCAGCCTGTAGCAGTGCATGGGGTTTTTCTGTCCTAAGTGCAGGACTTTGCACTTGTCCTTGTTGAACTTCATGAGGTTTCTTGTGGCCCACTTCTCCAATTTGTCTAAGTCTCCCTGAATCCTATCCCTGCCTTCCAGCGTGTCCACCACTCCCCCCAACTTGGTGTCATCTGCAAATTTACTTAATGTGCAATCTATCCCATCATCAAGATCATTAATGAAGACATTGAATAGAACGGGCCCTAAGACAGACCCCTGGGGCACACCACTTGTTACTGGTTGCCAACTAGAGAGTGTGCCATTGATACCTACCCGCTGAGCCCGTTGATTCAACCAATTTTCTATCCACTTCACAGTCCATTCCTCCAACCCATACTTCCTTAGTTTGCTGATGAGAATGCTGTGGGAAACCGTGTCAAAAGCCTTACTAAAGTCAAGGTATACAACATCAACAGCTTTGCCCCCATCCACAAGTCCAGTCATCTCATCGTAGAAAGCAATCAGGTTGGTCAGGCATGATTTACCCTTGGTGAATCCATGCTGACTGCTTCTGATCACCTTGTTTTCCTCTAAGTGTTTCAGGATGGATTCCTTCAGCACCTGCTCCATGATTTTTCCAGGGATTGAGGTGAGACTGATTGGTCTGTAGTTCACTGGATACTCCTTTTTCCCTGTCTTAAAGATAGGTAATATATTTACTTTCTTCCAGTCCTCTGGGACCTCTCCTGTTCGCCATGAATTTTCAAAGATAATGGTCAACGGCTCTGCAATCACATCAGCTAACTCCCTCAGCACCCTCGGATGCAGTTCGTCCGGTCCCATAGACTTGTGCACGTCTAACGTCTTTAAGTAGTCCCTAACCTGACCCTCTATCACAGTGGGCTGCTCTCCTACTCTCCTCTCTACGTTCCCCAGTGTAATAGTAATGACATTATTAATTGAGAACTGCCTGATGAATACATGGGTGCTGCATCATGCTTAGGGCCCTATGCCCATTAAAGTCAGTGGAAGTGCTTCCCTGGACTCCTGTGGATGCTGGATCAGGCCCTACATATGATAAGAGTCATGCTCAGCACGATCTACAATACGTGGTAGCTGGTTCCACAGTCATGGGCCCTCTACCATGAATGTCTTTCCCCCAGCTCTCCGAGGTTCAAACCTGGATTCTGTTAGAGTTAGCATCTCCACTGAGCATGGCTATCATGGTGGGGTATAGGAAGAGAGGCAGTCACTGAGCTGCATAGGTCCTGAGTTTAGGGTTTTTTTAAGTTATGATAACATCCTGGCTCAATATCAAAACTCAGACTTAATGTCTGGTGGGAACCTCATCACAACTGGCCTTATGTCTCTGAGATAGGAGGAGACACTGTTTAACTAATTGCTTCCATCTGTATTTTTTGTTTATATAGTTGCTTGGTGAAGAGTTAGGAATGTGGGAGCTTTTCTAGAGCAAATGGTCTCCTTATGAGATGATGGTGTTCTTTATATATAGGCTGTAGTCCTTTGTGGAGTTGCCTTGTAAACAGTTACTTGAAAAAACATCTGGAAAAGAGAACTGTTTCATGAAGAGTGAGAATCATGGATGTGATAATCTGATATCTTCCTGAATAGAGGTTCAGTAGTGCATAGAAGGTAGACGGGATAAGTGAATATATTTTTCTCTTTGATGAGCTGCTGAAAGTGTTTTTTTTTCTTTTTCTGTTTCTTTTCCTTCGTCATTATCTATAGTTTGAATTACAGTAGCACACAGAGGCTCCAACTAAGACTGGAGCACCATTGTATGGGCCAGGGTAATATCGAGGGCGCCTGCCCCTTTAACAGGGCCTTTAGAACTTGTATACAGTTGGCTGGTTTTGTGCAAAGAAAGTATTTTTCTGTCTTTGTGCACTAATCTGACCAGATGAAGCTGAAGATGTGCCAAGGTACAAACTGTGAATTTGCATCAGGATCCAAGCTTTTCAGACATGGGTTTCAGCTTGGGCTCCTCTTCTAGAAAATGTGTTTCTCTGAGTGTCTTTCTTGCAGGTAGAGCTCACTGTCTCAGTAGGACATGGCAGGAACCTGGGGGTTTTTTACCCTGAAATGTTACTTTGACCTCAGCTCTTCAGGCTGCTGGGAAATGCCTCTAAGAATTATGTTCATGCCTGTTGAATGTTGGTTTTGTTGATACAGTTGTAAATACCTTAAGAGCCTTTGGACTGAGTGTTTGACATTCCCGTTTTATTGCTTAATTATAAGGATAGTAGGATGTTCAGAATGAAATTCTGCTGGGTTACTGTATTGGCTTTAAATTGCTAGGGAGTAAAGAAAAAGTATGGTAAAAGGTAATGTTCAGTCTGATGTTGGGCTTTTCAACATGCAAAAAGGTTATGGTGAGGCATGGTGCTGTTCCAGCATGAAACCCACCTTCTAATGCCATAGGACATAAAAGGGTCATGCTGGGACTGCACCAGCCTTAAACATCCGTCTGGATGGTGCTGCTCCCCACAGCACAGAGAGGTGTGGTGAATTCCTTCAAATGCCCAATAATTGCAGTCAGATTAATTCCACATTCGTTGTCTTTGCTTAAATGAATAGAGATATTTTGAGATTCTAAGATACGAACATTAGAATAAGTGACATAAAGGAGGAATTCATTTCTTGGGGCAGAATGCATACATTGCACACAGCCTTGGGTAAGGATTGTCAGATTGAAAGCTGCACTACCTAAGAAGAGCACTCTTAGATCCTTGGCATGTGCAGGGTGGGGAATATAAAGGCTCAGGACTGGCGCTAGTATTTTTAGCGCCCTAGGCGCACGGCTATTTCGCCACCCCGTGCTCTGGTCCCGCGGCTCCGGTTGACCTGCCGCAGTCGTGCCTGTGGAGGGTCCCCCCCGGTCCGCGGCTCTGGTGGAGCTGCTGCAGTCGTCCGCCAGGTCAACTGGAGCTGCAGGACCAGCGGACCCTCCACAGGCACGACTGCGGCAGGTCAACCGGACCTGCCTGCCGCCCCCCTGGCAAAATGTCACCCCCCAATAATCCTGGTGCGCCGGCCCTGTAAAGGCTTAAACACCACTCACATGCTTTGGAGCACAGACATGAAATTTGGTTCCTTGCACCTTCCTCCCTCATTCGAGCTCACCCACAAAAAAGCGAGGGACAATCTAGCCCTTCATCTCTTTCCTTTTCAGCTGTTTCATTTGTAGTAGCTTCTCCAAGGCCCTCATACTATGAAGAGTTAGTCCTTTAAATATTCTAGTACTATTTATCACTGTTAGCTTTCCTCTTCTTTACTTCTAGGAAATGAGAGGGGCTGCTGAACTAGCTCCAGAAGTCAGACTATTGTCCCTTTTTTTGGAATAGATTGAATAGCTCTAAGAGCAAAGCTTCTCTGAAAGAGTGTGTGTGTGTGAGAGAGAGAGAGAGAGAGGGAGAGAGAGAGAGATTTGTCACTCTTTCCTGATAGAGGGAATCAAACTTAATGGAGTAATGAAGGCTACTGAGATGTTGCCTGGGACCAAGGCATTCAAGGTTACCTTGTTCCATGTGGAAAGTGGTAGACTGAATCTTTCCCTTGAGAAAGAAATATATTTTATGAGGCTTTGTGATTGTCGGACTTTTAGTTTCAGGGGCTGCCTGGAACTAAATGCTTGCGTAGAAAAGGGTTACTAAAAGAAATTAAGCAACTTGACATATAGGCACTAAACAGCTGGTGCAGTGTTTATCAGAAGCATGTAGATGCTCTAGCAAAACCAGTTATGTACATCAGACCACTTTGTCTGTGATGACATCAATTGAATGTCGAATTCCTCCCACATAGAGGTACACCGAGTGTATCAGGAACTCAAGTTCAGTGAAAACTCTTGACAATGAGATAATTTGTTTGCATGGCATCTGTTACAGTGATGAAAATCCACAGTAATCCTATTCAGTCAATGAAGTTGCCCCAGATTTATACAAGTATAATAGAAAGCAGAATTTGATCCAATCTGTGGATAAAGTCTTTCCGTCCTAATGCAGTGCTTACATGGCAGAGAGTGTCTTTGGAGTGATCTTTCTCAAATCACATTTTCTCTGATTTTAAAAAATTACATTTTGGTCAGACACCATTTAGTGATGCTATTGATTCCAGGCTGCTTGTGCATCGCTCACTGATCCAACTATTTGTTCTGTAAACTCATTCACATTTACCTTAAGAGTTACTACTCCCTGATGCTGAAGCAGAAGCAATGGCAACTTCAGGGGATGCCTGGGCTCTGTCTAACTACATCTGGATTTAGCAGCTGGGCATTAGCTTGGACAAGGGTGAAAGATATTGGAAGCAGCAGCAGCAGAGGTAAGGAAATTCTGAAACTCCTAGCTGCTTCCATCTGTGTAGTCCACAACTTCATTAAGCTGTGCATGCTGGGGACCTAAGTCTGTACCCTTCAGGCAGCTCCCATTGGTTCTAATGGGGGTTGTTCCTGAGGAAAGACTTCAGAATCGGGCCTTACATTTGTATTAGAATCCTCATCCCATGATTCTTTTATATTTGTTCTCCTCCCCCCCCAGCACACATACACTTAGGAGGGTGATTTCTGCAGGGCATGTTCTGAAATTCAACCAGGTTCAGAACAGCTATTTCCCCACTCTCTGCTATCAGCTAGAGCAGTGGTCCCCAACCTTCCGCCAGCCAAAGGACCACTGCGGCGGTGGAGCACCTGCCGAAATGCCGCTGAATTTCGGTGGCATTTTGGGGGCAATGACATCACTTGTTGATGACATCACTTGTTGACGGCAAGTAGTCATCGAGAGGCGTCCCCGCCGAAATGCCGCTGAAATTCGGCAGCATTTCGGAGGGTGCTCTCCCAGGGGCCAAGACACGGGCGCCTTAAGATGCCCCCACAGGTGCCATGGCACCCGCGAGCACCGCATTGGGGACCATTGAGCTAGAGAGACACTGAGGTTGGGGGGAAGGAGAGGTGTGAGACCTGGTTTTGGAAGATTGAATATTATCTGATGGTAAACTGAGAGAGATTTAATAATAATTACTATTCCTGGTCATTGTATTTTGTCTTAATATTATTTGCAGCTGATGAACTGCCATCTTTTACTTTGCAGATGTCAGAGATTGTAGAGCTGGCCCTCAAACTACTCTCTGATGAATATTTGGTAACTGGCTACTTCCTACACACTTTATAGTCCTCCAAAACAGTATTTTTATTTAAGGAGCCATCAATCATGGAAAGTTGTCTTTTTTATGTATAATAGCAAGAGCCAGCCATGAACAGCGGAAAGAAACCACTGCTGCGTCTCATTTTTATGATTAACTGTTTGTAGGTTTGTTTTAAAATAATATTTTAGATATTTATAAATAAATAATATTTTGCTACTGACTAATATTGCTCTCTTTTTAAACAAGGGAAGACGTTGCTCAGATTTTCATGAGCAAAAGCTAAATGCAGTCAAATAACGTGCTGCTGGTTTGACACTTCTTCATAGCCACTGTGCTTGCTGTGGACAAATTGATCCCTCCCTCCTACACACAGTAGGACTGAATAATGTTCATTAAGAACTTTCAAGAAAGCACTGTCACCATTCATAGAAATCTCTGGGGTTGAACATCCACAAATACTAAAGAAATGTTGGATTGAATGTTCTCTGGAGCTCTCCAATATAATCTTCAGCAAGAAGCCTTGCAAGTGAAGTACAGCCTTGTCCCCTTACTTAGTAGATTGGAAGAGGTGAGGTGAAATAAGTGAATTATTCCCTGGGTCTCTCCCTTTATTTTGGTGGGAAAGAAGTAATCCATTTGGAAATGATTTCTACAAGAGTGCATCTCTTGTATTTCCCCCTTTCAATTATTCCTCCTTTTCACTACTCGTGTTTTAACCCTCACTTTCCCTTTTGCTACTCCTATTTCCACTGAGTTTCCCTCCCATTCATTTCCCCCGGTTTACTTTCCTGGAGAGGCCAAGCTCTGACTTGGTTCATGTCATCAAAATGGACAACATAAATGAGTACAGTCCATTATGATCAAAGAAAGCACAAGATAACAGAAAGACATCACTGTTGATTCTATAGCATGAGTATTGTACGGTATACTAGGAAAACAGGAAAGACAAACAAGTAATGCTATCCCCTGGTAGAAGGATTTTAATTTTCAGTGCATGATATTTTTGTGAGGTTATGACCTATGCAGCCTGGCTTCTACCCCTGTTGCTCCAAGTTCACTAGTGTCCATGATGTCCATCATGGACTACCTGCTGATTAAACAAATCAGCACTTTGCAGGGAAATTTTAGCTTGATACAGCAATGCAGTCCTTTGGCACTTAAACCTCTGCTGCTTGTGCTGCTTGGGTCCACTCTTGATGCTGGTGATGGCCAGTTTGAGTGAGTTCTGACTAGGCACTAGGCTGAGGTGAGAAGGGAAAATAGCCCTTTCTGTGATTCCAGAATCTTGACAAATCTTCATGAGGACTGCATCTTTGCTATGACCTTCTATAACTGGTGGAAAGGAGGTAAAGATCCTGGAGACTGAGCAGTTGAGATGATATTCATTAGGAAGTATTACTTATCTGCTGTTCACTAGGGCAATGGTAATCAAAATAATCAAGGAGCGTGAAAGTGTGCCATTTTGCAGCATAGGATAAAGATGCATAAGGATGTGAAGACCCTGAAAGCTTATTATCAGTTTTGGCTTTCTGAAAGAATTCATCATGACCATGAAAGAGCGATCCATAAAAAAGGAACATCTGAATCGCACAAGGTACTTTAATATTTCTTAAATTTCATAAACCGCTGGACCTTTTTGACTGCAACATTGTTTAACTGGGCTTCCAAACTGTGTTTCTGTTGAATATTGCAGGTCACCACAGAGGGGAAGTGTTGGACGTAGCCCAGAAGCTTCTGCAAGCACCTGCTCCTTCCTAGCCATCACTTCATGCTGCACTATCACTCCAAGTACCCTGCACACCCATCTCAGCCTGTGGCTTGTTGACCCTTTCTATCACTGTCCTGCATTTCTCCCTGGTTCTGGTGGGTGTGTAGACTTATATGTGTTCCTGCTCCCATGTTTATTTTCTCTCATTGTCTGAAATGGTTCAATCCAGCATCAATCTGGGTGTGTGCCATCCGAAACAGTGCCTATGCCCTCACACACAAGATCATCATGGAGGCCAGCTGGGAACCTGTCCAGAGCCACCTGACTCCCTACCCCTGTCTTCACATGTCACCCAAGGATCCACTGTGACAAACACCAGTACACCTTTGGGGGCTGGTGCTCTAGCAGGTAAGAGTATGTGATTCTTTCATGTATATTTTAATTAAAAACAAGATGATCTGTTTGTCATCCCGGTCTCATTTTACTTATCAGTGTTGGGTACCACTGATAAACTAACATTTTCCTCTCTTGTGTTTCCTTCTAGGTACCATCCTTGGCAGTGAGAATGATGTAGCTTCATCAGGGAAACCACTCGATTGAGCTACCCAGCACTTTTGCCTTGTGTGTTTTCCATTTACTGTTCCACTGGAGCTCCCAGGGCTGCTTTGCACCTCAGAGGAAAAAGGGAAGGCTGGTAGCTGTTTGAGGAGCATGGAGATGTAAGTGAATTTCCTTGGGGGATGGGTGGCCCCATGCTGTGTCTTCTCAATAGCATCCCTGTACAATGTTCTCCGTTTCAGTGCTTAGGACAGAAGAGGATGCTCTTTCAGCTGGCGCTAGACCCTTTGGATAGCCCCCAGTGGTGGGTGGGTGTTTTCCTTGGCACCCTTTGGGATCTGTGTGTGTCTGTTGTCTTCACTGCAATTAGTTTAAACCATAACTCAAGTTTTGCCCCAAACCCAGCTCCCATGCACACACAAAAATCTCTAGTTCAAGTTAAGTGGTGCTTTCAGCTCAAGCTAGCTAGCCTATTGAGGTAGGGGGTGGGGTTAGCTCTAGTGCTGCTGAAGCTTGATCTAGTAATGCTCTGGGAGTGCAGCATCTTGAATCACAACACCTCATCAGCTGTTAATCCAAACACCCCGTGTAGCGCCAGCATTGTGCACTGTGGTGGTCACTCTCATTCTGCTCTTACTCCAGCTAGCATGGGTGGAGCAGCTCGAGAGTACTAACCTGCAACAACAGTTGCAGTGAAGTGAAGCCATTCGTTTGTACAGTTTGTCATTTGCCTTTTTAAAAACTTGTTTTACAGATGGAACCCCGTGGGATTGCACCTTTTCCAAAGCCTGTATTAATCAAAATAAAGTTCTTAAAACTTCCCCGCATCCTGTGCTGCTGCTTGGGCTGAATGGGATTTGTGGGGAAGGGGTGAGTTTGGACCAAATGTGTGCTTTTAGGACAATCAGGAACAGGGGTGAAGGGATGATTGTGGGTAACAGGCAGAGAAGTACCAATACGCTCCTTTTGAGTTAGTCTTGCCTCAAGTATGACTTAACCATGTGCATAAGTGTCAGCAGTACCAAGGGCTTTGTCAGGTTCACTTGTTGCTTTTGTGGGCTTTTAATGGTTACAGAGAGAAAAGAAACATTTTTATAAATCAGAAAATGTGATTATAAAGCCACAAAAATTGGCAGGGAAACTCAGGAGTAGGCGTAGCACTTAAATTTATTTTGAACTACTTTTTAATTTGTTGGCATTAATTATTATTATTTGTTTTTATTTATTTATTTAATTTGTACTCCAGTAATAACTTTTTAGATTTCACAATGACTGTGTCCCTCAAATTAGGGAAGATACAAGCTTGTATGAATAAAATGAAGTAAATACGTCTTAGTAGTTCTTAAGAGTTGTACTGAAGGATAAAAGAAACTGAACAAGAAAGGTATAAAATCAGAATTACAAATTATATAAAATTATATAAAAGCTTTAAGATTTCTGTGGTAAGGGAGGTCTCATTTCCCAGTGATGCATGTGTGTATCTCCCATAAACATTTACAGGAGATATATATGCATTGATGGCAGAATTAACTTCTGAAACTGTAATGTTACATGTTTTATGGTATAGCCTATAAAAACAGATAAACCAGCTTGAGGAGTTTTGCTATAGATTCCACTATAAATTTTACAAGAATTATTTCTTTGTTTTTGCTTGCATGTATATTAAGAGGACAAGTATATAAGTAATAACTCTGACTGATATGTTTGCTTTGCATCATTAACAGATTATATGCATGTACATTACAACAGCTGTTTCTAACATGACTTGGACTCAGATAGCAATCTGACCAGCTGAAAAAAATTCCACAGTTGTACAGGCCATGATTTTGTAAAAACATAGTACTCGGCAAAACAAATCGCCATGAAGTGGTGTACATTAGATTACCTTCCACTAATGTGGACTCCTTTACGCTATGTTTGAGTCCTTAAAACCAATCTACATACACTTAAGGTGTAAGGCAATTGAATGTGCATACTCAGAACACTGAAGGTATAAATTAAAATATAGAAATGGCTAATTTAATTTATATCTGCCTGGTATTTGTTTTTCTTACTGTGCTCGTCTCTTCTGGCCCCTCTAATCAGGAGAGTTACACCAGTTCACTCAAAATCAGTGGGGCAGATTCCAAGGTGATGTGTAAGGGGAGAGATGTAAGTGATAATTTAGCAAGTGAGTATGAATCTAAAGAAGTTAAAGGAACTCTAGAAGGAATCTAATTGGTTTCATTTTATCATAGAATTCTTTGTACAATTGTTTAAAGCTATTCAGTACTGTTATTATATGGGATAGTGTTCTGTTTAATTAAGCAAAACCTTTCCAAAAGCTCTGAGATGTGGGTTAGAGAGCAATCATACAGCACAGGAACAAACTCTGGAGTGCTTTGGTATGAAGGTCTCAAGTTTCCGGTGTCCATCTTAAAAATAATTTCTTATTATGAGATCCTAAGAGCAATGTTCATATTTTTTTACCTTGTTACAATTTTAACTCAGTGGCCTCTTCTAACACAAGGAACCATCACGATAGAAAATGTAGAAATAAAAAAATTGGTAAGGGTCATAAAAATAAATGTTTGGAGAGCCACGTGTGATCATGGGGCCACACATTTCAGGTCACTGGTTTAGCTGTAAGAATGTGTCACAAGTTTAGTACAGCACAGCCATCTCAGAGTAGAGACAAATGTATGAAAATGAAGAATAAAAAGAATGAGAGAATGATGTAATTTACTAAATCATAATCTCCATAAATGTCAGATGAACCCAATGGGACTTCTCTTGCTCTGACTGAAATCCGTGGGGAAAAATTGCCATGGATTTCATTGAAATCAGGACTGGGTCAAGTAGTAGTTTTTATGCTGAAGTATCAGAAGCTATTCCTTAAAATATAGGAACAAGTAAGGGAATCGTCCTATGTATAACAATTCACACATTTAGAAAAGTTAAGGGAAATCACTGGTGGAGGACAAGTGATTCTTCAAATGGGATTTCAGAGCTTGCAAGGTTTTAATTAATGCCAGAAAAGTGTAACTGGGGGTTTACTACCATCAGTATTAAAATAAGAGGCCAAATTCAGCCCCTAATCAACCTAGTAAGAGAGGGGCTCAAATTAATTCTTTAAAAAGAAAAGTTTCTGGGGACTGCATTGAGATTAGACCCAGCTCCCTCCCTCCATGCTGATATTTACATCTAGCAGGAATTTGTGAAAGACATGCAGGGCCAGTGCAAGGATATTTTGCGCCCTAGGCGAAACTTCAATCTTGCTCGCCCCCCCCCTCCCAAAAATCACATACATTATACACAATACATGGTCACAGAGTAACATGTTATAATTTAGAATTTATGTTTCGGCACTTTAAGTTTAGCAAATTTAGAAACAAGTTCCTCCAAATCAATGCTGTGAGCAATGTCATGTTCTAGTGACAAGGCAGATAGCCCAACAAGTCTTTGTTGCAACATTGATGTTCGCATGTATGTTTTTATCAACTTGAGCTTCTAGAAGCTTTGCTTACCATTGGCCACAGAAACTCGGAGAGTCAAGAGGATGTGAAGGGCAATAACTGTGTTAGGGACACTATCTGTCAGCTGGGGGTCAGGGCTGTGGGGAGGATGGGGTGAGGGGGTTTCCAGCTCAGAGGGACTGGGCTCGGAGCTGGGGTCAGGGCTTGAAGCATGGGGTGGATGGGTGAGGGGGTTCCAGCCTTCAGAGGGACCTGGGCTCGGAGCTTGGGGTCAGGGCTGTGGGATTGCGTTGGGGGTGCCTGGGTCGGCACTGGGCCAGCTCAGTCATAGCAGGGCTTTAGCTGTTCTCTCAGCATCAGCAAAGGGAGGCAGGAGCAGGGACCGCCAGGACCATGGGCGCGAGGAGTAACAGGCACCTTGAGGCCAAGCTGTGGGGAAGCACTTATACCTCATGCCCAACACAGGGAGACATCGGGTCCTCTTCTGATCTCCGCTCCACCAGACCCCGCTGAGGCTCTTTTCCTTCTCCGTCCCCTCCTGGGGCTGAGGTGAGAGCTGAGCCGGGCAGCCCCGCTTTCCTCCCAGAAGCCCCTGTGTCGTGTGCCCTCGCAGGGCTCCTGCCCACGTGCCCTAAGCAGAGCGCGCAGCTCTGCCAGCCGCCGGCAATAGAAATTGCTATAGGCTGTGAGCCCCTGTCTCTGGGAGGGAGATGGTTCATTGAGCCTCCTGCCTGCCAGGTCCTAGGCGATTCCCCTTGGGTCAGCGCGCCGCGGGCAGCCCAAACCATCTGTGCATGCCGCCGGCGCGCCCTGACCCAGGGAGGCCCCTGGGCTCCAGCTGCTGCGGCGAGTGCCCGTGACCCAGGGGGCCCCTGGGCTGCCGGCTGCCGCAGCGACGCAGTGACCCAGGGGGCCCCTGGGCTGCTCACTGCCGTGGCGGCACGCTGACCTGGGGGGGCCCTGGGCTGCCGGCTACCACGGTGGTGCCCTGACCCAGAGGGGGCCCTGGGTTGCCGGCTGCCGCGGCAGCGCCCTGACCCAGGGGACCCCCTGGGCTACCAGCTCCCACGGCAGTGCCCTGACCCAGGGGAGCCCCTGGGCTGCCGGCTGCCATGGCGGCGCCCTGACCCAGAGGGGGCACTGGGCTGCTAGCTGGCGCGGCAGCGCACTGACCCGGGGGCCCTGGGCTGCCAGCTGGCGAGGCGGCGTGCTGACCCAGGGGATACCCTGGGCTGCCGGCTGGCGCGGCAGCACGCTGACCCAGGTGGCCCCTCGGCTGCCGGCTGGCGCGGCGGCACCCTGACCTAGGGGACACCCTGGGCTGCCGGCAGCCGCTGCCACCGGCAGCTCAGACTCCCTCTCTGTCCCAGCAGCAGCGGCTGCTCAACCACTTAAAAAAAAATTGGGGGGCACTGCTTTTTGGCGCCCCCAAATCTTGGCGCCCTAGGCAACCACCTAGTCTGCCTAAATGGTTGCACTGGCCCTGAAGACATGGGGTAGCCAGGTAAGAAATCTAATTGCTAAAGTGTATGGATCACACCATCTGATCCACAGTAGGGTCTTCACCACAAAAAAATGTGTTCTAAACTCTAGTTAGGTAACTTCAGTTAATATCCTAATTAAGACACGTTCATAGTTTTCATATCAGTCTCTAATTTATGTATGCAGTCAGGGTGCACAGTCACTAAAGGGGCAGAAGTGGTCCGGGGATGCAGTACGGTAATAAGACAGGAGTTGCCCCCAAGTTCTAGTGATCCTGCGGTAGGGTGCACTTGAATTACTCTTTCCTCAGTAAAGTTTAAATAGTTGGCCAATTTTTGGAGACCAACTTGTGGCAAGGCATGATGGGAAAACAGGGTTGAAAGTTGAGCATAAAAACAGCTCCCTTTTCACCCTGTGGGGAGAACCTGAGGAAAAAGTTTGTAGAGAGAATTTGTCAGGAGCAATAAGTGTAGAGGATGGAGAGAGTGTATGGGGCTCTCTCAGATCCACAGTTGCGGGCTTCTTCCATTTGTAACTGTGTTTCATAAATATTTTTGTGCATGAGAATGCATGCAAGCATGCCTTTCACTCTGTCTTGCTGTGTACAATCGGACTGCACATTACTGGTGAAAATCAATTCTAGCTTCAGTGTATAAACCAGGATATTCCTGATTTCAGGGACACGCTAGGGTCACACTAGAATCACGCTGAACTCTGATTAATCATAGCACACAAAATTTACCTGTAATTAAAAACGACTTGAAGCTCCATTTGTCACACAGATTGCTTTAAGAGTGGGCCCTAGGTAGGCAATATGTTGATGGAAATACAGCCCTTCACAGACATACTGCTTGATATCAGTTAACCTGCCACAGACTTATTAACTAAAAGTTACTGCTTGGCACGTAGAATCTTTTAAAAAATTATCCTATCCGATCATTTTAATGAAAGAGTTATTTCATGCCATCAACAGATTTTCTACAACCATCATGTTACAGCATGATCGAAGGCCAGGAAAGCTAAAGTGAAATTATATTAAATATCGAAAGATTACCTCTCTATATTGTGCTGTGCATAATAATGTGATGACAAAAACTCATACCTCAATACATTTCAAGAAAATAAGGGGTACATTTTCAAGCCAATATAAAGGTGATTCATAAATACATGATTCTTCTCTGTATGGATATCTTCCACACGATCCTTTGAAATTCACCCCACAAAGAGCAAGTATTTGCAAGGTACATGCTAGATCGTTTCATTGCATGACTCTCTGTAAAACATGGAGATCTCTTGAGATTTTATACAAGATTTGACGTATACCATAGGATGATGGGGTATACAAACTGGGCAACAGAGGGTTAATGCTCAGGTGGCCCTAATCAGCTGCACCTGTGGAAGATGTCAGAATTGGAGGGAGCAGTTTAATGGGAGAAACCCAGATCATTTAGGGGCAAACCAGCAAGGACAGGCAATCTCTAGTTCGTAGCTTCTGGAGCAAGGCCTTGCTAAAGTAGGGTTGACAGGTGTCCGGTTTTAAACAGAAACACCTGGTTGAAAAGGGACCCTGGAGGCTCCGGTCAGAACCAGTTGGTGGCACAGTGGAGCAGGCAGGCTCCCTGCCTGGCTCACAGGAAGTGGCCGGCATGTCCCCCCAGCTCCTAGGTGGAAGGGCGGTCTCGGGGGATCCACATGCTGCACCTGCCCTGAGCGCTCGTTCCTCAGCTCCCATTGACTAGGAATTGCGGCCAATGGGAGCTGTGGGGGTGGTGCATGTGGGCAGAGGCAGCACACAGAGTTCCATGGCTGCCCCTCCACGTAGGGGCTGGAAAGACATGCCAACTCCTTCCTGGGAGCCGCCTGAAGTCAGCACCTCCCAGAGCTCGCACCCCAAACCCTCTTCCAAGTCCCAGTCCCCTACCCCAGGCCTGAGCCCCCTCCTGCACCCAACTCCCTCCCATAACTCTGCACTCCTAACCTCCTCCCGTGCCCCAATTCCCTGCCTCATCCTGGAGCCCCCCCCCCACTCCAAACCCTTTGGCCTCACCCCCAGCCCAGAGCCCCCTTCTGCACTCCAAACCCTTCATCCTCAGCCCCCTCCAGAACCCACACCCCAAGCCAGAACCCTCAACTCCTCCCTCACCCCAACCCCATGCCCCAGCTCGGAGAAAATGAGGGAGTGAGCGAGGGTGTGGGAGAGCGAGCAATAGAGGAAGGGGGGATGGAGTGACCGGGGCGAAACCTTGGAGAAGGGCAGGGTGTGAGCTGCGCAAGGGGGATCTGTTTTCTGCTGTTAAAAAGTTGGCAATCCTAAACTAAATGCAAGGACTCCTGAACCAATTGCTACCCAGCAACCCGGGTTTCTGGAAGAAAGGGAGAACCTGTTGTGGATCCACTTATGATGGGACTATTCTTTGACACTAGGCTGTGAGCCTACCTGGGGCCCACAGCTTTACAGAACGTCTCTGAGGGAAGAGGATTCACCCCTCCATGGGATGTTTCATTTGTGTTTACTGACAAACCCTGGAAGGGAGGACTATCCAGGGCTCAGCCAGAGAGATTAGCCTCTTAAGATTAGACTGATGTGCTGAAACAGCTGAGACTGCAGAGCAGAGTCCTAGGTGAGAGCTAGGGCCAGGCCTGGGGCCTACATGCCACCTGGTGTAGGAACCCTAGTGACATCTAGATATGAAATGTGTTTTGAAATCTTGGACATATGCAGTTTGGTAGAGTTGCACCTATTGAAGACCATATAACAGAAATGATATGGCTTTGCTGTCAACACTTCACTGTTCATTCTGTCATCAGTGAAAGAACTGTTATATATATGTATTAGTCTGTGTATAACATTAGATATGTCTGCATGGGAATCACTAAATGGATGCAAAGGTTAATCCTATAGAGCAGTGTTTCTCAACCCGTGGGTTGGGACCCAAAATTGGGTCACCAGAATGTTTCCAAGGGTTGCATGGCAGCTCCTGTGGCTCCTGTCCCACGGGGCTGGCTGGATTCACCTCCCTGCTCCAGGCACTGCAACCTCTGAGGTCCCGGAAGCTCTCAGGTTTGGCCCAGCCGTCATGATGACAGGAGCCTGAGAACACCAAATTTGAGTGAGTGGTACTGCAAACCCATGAGCCACGTCCCCACTCCACCTGCACAAATTTGGTCAAGACAGGGGGGCAGGGCCAAATCTGAGCAGTGCTACATCCCTGGAGGTTGCAACACTTAGAGTGGAGAGCCACCCCCAGCCAGCCCCACAGCACAGGAGTTGCAGGAGCCACCACTGTGGGGTGAGTGCCAGGCAAGATGCAGCTGCCCAGGGGACAGCGGGGTCGGGGGTCAGGATCCGACTAAAACCACCCAAGGCTCCCCCCTCCCACCAACTATTTACTGGGTCATGACAGGCTGTAAACATTTACAAATGGGTCCTGAGCCCAAAAAGGTTGAAAACCACTGGTCATGGGGACCAGAGAAGTCAGTTGTATTTATCTTACAGATCATAGATGTTCTAGCAGAGAGTCCACATTTGACAAGATTGAGTCACATGTTTTGATTATTTTTTTACTTTGATGAATAACCAGTTTGATTCTTGATATTTTGCTGAGTGGATTATTCATAAAAAAGTGATATTGGAAACCTTCTGAACAACAGTTAAAATTCATATTTGCCAGAGAAAACAAACTTTTCTATTTTTACGCTAATATCCATGTACCGTCAATATCATAGAAATAACTATGAAAAACAAAACCATTCTTTAAACCCGAGGGCCACATGCTGAATTGTATTGAGTGCAGATAGTTCCCTGTGTCCATGAAGTGTCCTCCTGCGTCCTCCTTTGAAGGGATCTGACTGCATATAAAAAGTCGCAGGATCAGAGTCTTTAATTTTAACTCCTAATATTCTTTGGAAGTTAGGATAGATTAACAGGTTGAGAACATATAACATACTAGAAAGAGTATTATTGTTACTGTTACTTTACAGACCAGTAAACATGACTGTTTTAGAAATTCTAGTTTGGCAAAAGTTTGACTGACTACATAAATGAAGTTTGCACTAGTGCAACAATGAGACACCTGCTACCTGGGGAGCATATTCTGAGATGTTTGATTTAGCTGATTAATGTTGTAAATAATATTGCTTGTATTTTCAGAAACCTTTTTTGTAATTTCCCAATCACGAAAAATAGTCTGTAATCTTGTCAGATCCCCTTCAAATTACTTATGGTCTGTTAACTCACAGTCTAGCTGAGGACTTTGACAGTTAGGGAGCCATGACTCCTAATGTCTAGATTCTAACTTGACAAGTATTTGAGATGCATTCTAATCTCAGCTGCACTGCAGGGGATCTCAGGAAATCAGCAAAGCACAGGAACACTTTTTTTTAAATATGCAGCAATTTTGAGTCTCAGAACTCAGGTTATGATCTGACACTTAGTTTGCACACTATTGGTACAATAAATTAAGGAGCCAGTGAAGTACGGTATCAAGGCTTTATTGTGTGTATTTTACTGCAAATCATGTTGGAGCTCTTGCATTTTATATTAGCTCCTACACAGAGGTGTGTTAACTTGTGGACCAACAACACAGTAAGCTAGACACATTACTTCCTGTAAATGAAGATGTGGGTGTGCATGAAGAACCCTCCTCTGGGCATGAAATGGGTGTGTCTTTCCCAAACAAGAAGCATTTGTGCCATTCTCCCATCTCCTTTACTCTCATCTCTGTTCTTTAAAAAATTCATGCACTGAAGTGAAAGTTGAAGGGGCCTTCGCATAATGACCAGATAATGCAAAATTGCAGTATAGGACAGTAACTAGGCAGGCCTGGACACAAACAACCTCAAAAGTTTGTGCAAGTTCAGATTCTTTTCTGGATCTAGATCTGAACTTTTCAGTTAACCCTGTTTCCATAATAGACTGAACTTGAGCCCTGGATCAAAACCCTTTCCCTCACGCTTTAAGAAAGTTCAGATTCAGATCTAGGGCTCAGTTCTTCTCAGCATCTGAGCTCTGCTTGACACAGGATGTGGAGATGTCTTCAGAGAGCTGCATGCAGGTCCATAATTCTGCACTAACCCAGTCCTGGCATTAAATAGAGAAGCCCAGGTGCTGTTCTTACTTACTCCACTCCACTCCTGACATGTCATCCTTCCCACTGTTCTTTCCCTACAATTAAGTGAGATGGGGGTGGCTGGTCCAGATATGGGTTTAGGGCAAAAAGAAGTTCCCCCTCCATGAAAGAATTTCTCCAATGGCCAGTTGCAGCCAGATTCCACCTGTTTGCACTTACTAAGCAGCACAAAAAGGCTGGTGTTTAATGCAGAATCTGGTCCCCAGACATCACATCTCTAATAACAGTAACAAAAGTAGCTTTGTTATTATGTCCTTTGTCCTAAGCAATATTGCAATGTAAACTGATTCCATAATGGCTTCTATATAATATGAATTCTAGATGAGCATGAAAACTTCTGTGCTTCTCAATAATTGTGCAATTTCTTCTAATTGAGGATACACTGTGGCAAAAATATTCTCAGACAGCAAAGCTTAGATAGCTAGGAGAAAGCACAGAGAGAAATGCTGTCAAAGGTCAAATTCTGAGGTGATCTCTGCCACTGTGCCAGGCAAGAAATTCACACAACTTACCTTCCGAAGTGGCAGATGTCAGGAAAGCTCATACATGTGCTCTGCTGCCAGGATACCAAGAGGAAGTGGAGGGATACAACAGCACTAAGGTTAAGAGGTTGTATATAAAATCATGATGATATCTCTTGATAATGCCCACCCAAAAGATCTGAATCACTTTTATATCAAAATCCCTACCACGCCCTATTTGTATTTTTAAAAAAAATTCAGAGGCTGGTCCTGATAAAGGCAAAATGATGGACTTCAGTGAGAGTTTCTATCAGCATCAGAACTATAGCATGCGAGGCACAATGAGTAATGTGTTAGACAGATTTCACTTTAAGAGTGGAGATTTAGAGGGAAAAATAGATCTGATAAATGGATAACTTCTATGGCTCTTCTCACACTTGAGTCACAACCATGTTTAAACATGGTTGGTTGCTGGCAGGGCTATAATACAGCTTTCTTGGAAATAGATAGATTGCCAGCACATCTTCTGATGATTCGTACCAATGTGTAAAATGACTATTCAGTTCTGAACAGATAATTAGGGATAATATGCATGTCATTAACCAGTTGGCTTTCTTTTTGAATGAGTCTGTGTCTCAGTATGCTACCATTGCTGTCTTTTCTTCCCCAACCTATGCTTCTCAAGATGTAAATGATCTGTCAGACTCTCGTGAGCAGAAAAGCAGGAGTGATAGGACTGTCTCCTCTCACCCTGTTCTGGCATATGACTCTCATGACTGAGCAGCACAAACGGGAGAAGGGAAAGCCTAAATTTGTCTCCAAGGATGGAAACAGGTGAGTTGGAGTTCTCCCCTCCACTGCTTCCACCAAATACTTTTTAATCTCCACCCTACCCTGCTGTACTTTTGTACTCCCACAGTGCTCAAAGTGGGAAAGAGAAAGGGGGGAAACTCTTCTAATGTTGTTTAGTAGCACGAAGTGGGAGGGGGAACAGGACAGTGCGGAGTCTATGATAAGTTAGGAATGAGCACACCTAAAAAGGTCTTCTCAGAATTGTAGATAACTTGTTCTCTTCCGTCTTGCCAAAATTTGAAAGCTCCTCATATTTTATACTATGGTGCTCTGCACCATATGCCTCTTACTCATATGAATAAGTAAAGAATAAAAAATAACTTCAGAAATGCTGATATTCTTCCCTTTTGGGTAAGAAAGTATAACAGCTGAGCTCCTGCTTACTTTGAATATTGTGCTCCCTGGTAATGGTGCAGAACAAGACCTACAGGGGCTTTATCCTGCCTGTCTATCAAATGTATCCCCCACAAGAGGGAACTGACCAGGTCTTTACCTGCCACAACCAGCAGGTAACTGTGTGCACTGAATACATTCAACATCCATCCAGCTGTATGGTCTAAAGCAGTCTTTTGAACAGGAAGCAGCTGAGTTCTCCAGACTGAAATAGGAGACCGTGTGCAAGACAGGACAGTTTGTGAAGGACAAGATTTGAAAGGACAGGATCATCCTTACTGTTTTGTTACTCCCTGTACCTAGCAAAAACAGGTGATCCACTCCCACACTGTTGTGTTTCTTGATGCCCGGGAACACTGCACATGCAATCTACAGTTACCACACATCTGTCTCTGTCTGTCAAATACAGCCTTCTTGGGATACACAGAGACTGCAAGAGCCACCAACATAGAACAAAAGTGAATGGCTAAAGCCAAAATCTCACCTTCAGAGTTACTGTCAGAGCCTGAGCTATTTACCTTGTAACAAGTCTGCTTATCAGGAGCATTATACTACAGACATGAAGAGACTACATGTTTCAGAGCAGTTATTGTGGGCAAGGGATTTGGCATGGAAAAGAATGGGGGGAAAGGAGAGGCAAGAGAATAGGAATTAGAATGTTTACTTCTCCAATACTTGTAGTTCCTAAACCAGGACTAACTCATGGATGATGACCTCAATTGATGGTCCTCACAAATAAGAACATGATTTCCCAAACTAGAGTCATGGTTCAGGCCTATAGGAGAAAAAAATTCTACTAAGCCTGATGTTCCATGTTTGGAATTTAAGGAAAAAATTAGTTAATTAAATCTGTGTGTGTCACACAGTAAATAAGGGGGATGGGAGCAGAGAGAAAACAAATAAATGAGGGAAACAACGTGGGTGGTAAGAAGAAGAAAAACTACAGGTGAAAACTGAGGGAGCAAAGACAAAAGGTGTGAATGAGATCAAAGCAGAGAAGAGGCTTAAAGGTTCTATAAAAATAGAATGGGGAAAATACTTACACACATCTGGCACAAAGATCACAGAATAAAAATGGAGCGGGAAAGGAGAACAAAGAGAAGTGATATCTTTTATTATACGTTTTCCACATACATACATACTCAGTGAGATTTATAATAGTGAATTAAGAGTGGTTTGTAATCCATAGTATTGAGGCACTATTTTCCCCCATACCATATATGACAAGCAGTGCACTCAAGACTGAGAATGGAGCAGAGCTGTCCTGCCCAGCAGAAAGAAAATGCCAAACTATTCCTGTCTCACCAAACAGGACTGCTCCTCTCTATTCATGGCAGCGCTTCGTTGCCCTGTATGCAGTTGTTTACCATTACTGGGCAAACTAAAAGGTAAGATCAAGGCAATGAAGGTATCTTTTAAAAAGTTACTTTCCTCCTGTACCCCATCTCCCACCCCCTGACAAACATAAATGGCTTCAAACTAAACAGAGACTGTATTGACCTCCATGGCTTAGAAGCTCTTTCTAGCAGTGAGCAAGGGTAAGGTGTCCATACTGAGAGTTTTTTTAAAAAATCAGCAGCTTCAAATATCCTTCACCATGGGATATAATATTTTTGACCTGGATGTGGGATCTTGCAGGATGGATAGTAGCTCTTCTCCTCCTTATCAGAGAGGTTGAAGAGTGTAGTGCTAGTCAATTCATGTACATCCCAAAAGCCTGGGTCCTTCTGGGTTATGTCTTATCACTCTTCCTGTGCATTGTCCACAAGAGACTAGAAGGACAGATCAAGAGACTAGGGACTGCCTAGTTCTCATGATGCTTAGTTCTGTGTCCCTTGTTTCCAGCCTAATTATTCTCCCGAGTGTGATAAGGATAGAGTTCTGGATAGAGTAGAGTAGAGTTCTGCTCTACTCCACGCTGATTAGGCCTCAGCTGGAGTATTGTGTCCAGTTCTGTGCACCACATTTCAGGAAAGATGTGGACAAATTGGAGAAAGTCAAGAGAAGAGCAACAAAAATGATTAAAGGTCTAGAAAACATGACCTATGAGGAAAGATTGAAAAAATTGGTTTTGTTTAATCTGGAAAAGAGAAGACTGAAAGGGGACCTGATAACAGTTTTTAAGTATATAAAAGGTTTTTACAAGGAGGAGGAAGAAAAATTGTTCTTCCTTCTTAACCTCTGAGGAAAGGCAAGAAGCAATAGTTTTAAATTGCAGCAAGGGGGTTTAGATTGGGCATTAGAAAAAACTTTCTAACTGTCAGGGTGATTAAGCACTGGAATAAATTGCCTAGGGAGGTTGTGGAATCTCCATCACTGGAGATTTTTAAGAGCAGGTTAGGCAAACACTTGTCAGGAATGGTCTAGATAATACTTGTCCTGCCATGGATGCAGGGAACTGGACTAGATTACCTCTCGAGGTCCCTTCCAGTCCTATGATTCTATGGAAAGCAAACTGTCTTGCTCAGTCCTAATGAGACAGAAGGGTTGCTTATTGGCAGAAGGAAGCACTGGGATGAATATCCAAAGCTGGGTTTTGCATCTTCTCTTGAGGCTTTTTACTCAGATAGTTTACAACCTGGATTATGAAGTCCCAGCAGAGGTTAACAAGTATGTTTTATCATCTTCAGCTGGCCAAAGGCTTCTACTAGCCCTCCATAATGAGGAACTTGCATTGGTCATCCAGGTAGAACTGGTCAGAAAATGGGGGTTTTTTCCCCCCATGGAAATTTTTGACTTTTTATTGAAAAATAAAAATTTTCAGCTGAGAAATGAAAATGTTGATGTTTGGACAGAAACTAGAAAATTTTTAGTTTTCTGATGAAAGGTCAAAATTTTCTATAAAAAGCAGATACTCTTAGCAAAACAAAGAAAAAAAGTGTACCTAAAACCCCAATTTTTCATCAAAAACCAGTTTCGACAGAAAAATGTTGATCAGCTGTACACTCAGGCCTTTGTCAGCCCGAAGTTAGACATTTCAAATATAGTCTTCTGAGCACTCCCTTTGAAGCCTGCCCACTGGTGCAGAGTGCAGCTGCCTCCTTTCTGAGTAGGTCCAGCCATTGTAAGCTTACATCTTCACTCAAATCTTCTGGTTTGATTCTGGGTGAAATCAAAGATATTGGTGATAAATATTTAAAGCCTTAATTCGGAGCCTGTTATCAGGAGGACTGCCTCTAATGTTATATTTTGTTGTGGCCAGTAAGATAATCTAGCATTTTCTGTCAGTTCCTGCGATAAAGGTTTCTGGAATCAGAGAACAGAACTTTCTCAGTTGAGAGTCCCTGCCTCTGAAATTCACTCCTTTTGGGGGGTTGGCCAGAGCCTACCAAATTCTACTGAACTTGAGAGCACCACGCAAGATGTTAATTTGGATTACTTTCTGTTTTTTGCCTTTGGCTCTTTTGGTACCACAAATGACAATATTTTTGCTAAAATTTCTGTAGGCAGCAACACTGGTTTTGCAATGGAATCAGTGACAAGTAGTTTATAAATGCCTAGCATCCTGCATCAATGACAGGAGCTCTATAGATCAATAAAGCAAATAACAAACTTTAGGAAGTATTCAAGCTCCCTGCGTTAAGCCTGCTCTGCTCTGATAGTCACTCAAATCTTGTGGGATAGGGATACTCCCTCTTGCTTTTGCTGATCATCAGTCAAAGAGTCCTACCCTTTCAGAATGACGGAAATGGTGATGGATTGATGAGTATGTAAGCAGTCCTTCCTGCATGTGACAAGACCGATAAGTGGAGACTGATTGGGGAGGAATTTAGAATTAGAAAGAAGTTGGTTAAATTATTATTTCTAAGCAGACTTTTCACCTTCTACCTGAACAGGGATTTTCTGTTGCCTCTGTCTCTTCACACCACATCTAGGCTAATTTCTGAGATTATTTCTATCACATTGATATGCCTCACTAATGTGGGTCAATATCAGTGGGGATAGATGGAGCATACAGTATCTTTTACCTAAGAGGAGAAGCATACCAGAAGAAAAGTTTACTTTCACAGGGTCTTTCAATTATCTTTTATCTTTCAATTATCAATACTTCTATCTATCCAGATGAAACTGGATGGAATGGAAGTGCCCAGATAACTGAGAGACAAGGTGATTGATATCTTTTATTGAACCAATAAAAGATATTACCTCACCCACCTTGTCTCTGTAGTATCCTGGGACCAATACGGCTACAACTACACTGGGTAACTGAGAGTTTACTGTATTTACTATTAATAAATATAGAGAACATCACAGACAAACGGATACCCTGTAGTCTGGATAAGTAGCTTACTAAGAGATGGTGAATGGGTGGTCTTTGGTACAGAACAACTCATTATTCCCTGAGTGACTACTGCATATGATGGGATAGTTCAGAAAAATATATCCTTTATCTACTAATTACTACTGTAGGTAGCTGAGCAGTTCTCTTCCTGGACATGATCCTCTTGCTAATGGAGGGTGTAAAAGTTCCTTTTATATTACAACATAGTAAAATATAATCCCACATGGTTTTATTTAGCATTTTTCATATAAGCAGTATCAAAATGCACTTTCCATATCAGATAATACCTGTATAATACAATCTACATAACACAGTGCTATGTTTGTGATTCTTGGCTCTTCTACAGCAAGTAACATTCCCCTGAAGGCTCCAAATGGCAGGAGCTATAGAGAAGAAGGCTCTTGAACCGGCACTGAGAGTGTATGGAGGAGCCTAAGAGGCCAGTGTTCAGGGGTTCTGGAACAATTTTTATAGTGGGGGTGCTGAAAGCCATTGAACAAAGCTGTTAACCCTGTATATGATGGAACCCACTTCAAGCCAGGCGGTGCTACCAAATCACCAGCACCTCTAGTTCCAGCCCCCCTGTCAGTGTTGATCTAGAGGAGGGATTAGGATGGGCTATTAGTGAGACACAAAGTCCTGAGATAATCTGAGCAACTGTATGACAGGTTTAAAAACATAGAGGATAATTTGTGAATTGGCTCCTGAAATGCATGGAGAGCCATTGGAGTTATCTGAAGATGAGATGTCATGCTTCTTTGTATAGCGAGAAGATGGACAGCAAGGTTCTGTACATGCTGTAGTCTGAAGATCTTGGAGAGGCCATGTAAACAGGAGTTACAACAGTCAAAGCTGAAGGAGATGAAGTCATGAAGGATTTCAGCTTAAGAGGAATCAGGGAGCAGACTTAGGCAGGCAACATCATGGAGGTGGAAATAGGGATATTTGTATATGTATGTCATGATCAGAACATGGGCAGACTTCTCTAGTGGTCAGAGCAGGAGTCTGGAGCCAGGTTAAGTCAGATACCAGGAGATTAGAGTTTGAGAAATGCCCAAGGGCAGATCTAGAGTCAGGTATCAGGAGACCAGAGTCAGGCAGTAGGAGCAGGTAGCCTAAGGAAAGCAGTCCTGCACAGAGGAAACCCAGTTGTGAGGACAACTTCCTGTTCCTGTGCTTGGTTTAAATAGAAGCAGGGAACCATTCAGAACTCTCAGAGTTCCAGGAATCAGATCCCAGGATTGGAGTCCTCTGTCAGTTGAGCTTCTAGTTCTGGCAACTGTTAGCAAGTCACTGGACGGCAGGTTGGAACTTACTGGCTAAGAGCCGTGTGGACTGGTGTTTGAGAGCAGCGATCTCAGACAATGTAAGAACTGCAAGAGAAAATGGAAAGTTCAAAGTAAAATGATGAAGCTAAAATTGTAGACAGTGCAGGCAAATGGAAGCAATGAGTTTAGGAGAAAATGATAGAGGAGATGGAGCTGTGAATGGAGATATTCCTAATGCCAAAGAGGAGCACATCCATCTTGAAGGTATTTAATGTATTATTTAATTATTTAGCTTTAAAGTACAAAAAGACTCCCAAGGAAAATCTCTGTGCTGCCTGGCAACAATTAAACTCACAATCCACATATGCAAAACACGCAATATTGGAACTGGAATGTAAAAAATTAACATACCAGCCAATGAGAAGAATATATTCCATTCCTGCCCCTATAAAACCTGTGTCCTTAACTCTCCTAAAAATACCCCTATAGATGTTTTAAGTATTCTGCTGTACAGTATGGGCTTGATTTTTTTGTAAATGAACAACATATATTCCTTGCAACTCTACCCAAAACTCAAACTCTCAGCCATCCCCCCAAAGACCTATCATGATCATCTGAATTGGTTACAAAATGAAAGAAAAAAAAAAGCAAGAATTTTATCAACATTCTGTTCCTGTGTTCTTCACTGAATGTTGACAATTTTTCATCAAAATGTAACCAGGTCTAAATATAGATATTTTAATTGCTTTCTGTACAGTATCATGCAACTTTTAAAAGTGTACATGCACAAGTGCATGTGGAAAATGTGTATGCAAATACATGCCTAGTTTATGAGCACAATTACTGTGATTACCAATTTAAATGCATCTAGTGGAGATTGAAATGTGGAGTGAGGAGCGGGAAGAGAAGATAGAAGGAGAAAAAGAGAGTGACCTAAGGAGGGAAGAGGAAAAAAGATAAGAATAGGGGACTGATTTCAGAAAATTATAAAACATTTTTATATGAATATTGTTTGGTTAAACACAGAATGTGGAGTGAACAGTCTTGTGATAAATTGTTATCTCAACGGGCTCATCTGCTGAGAGATAACTGCATAGATTGTTACTTTAGTTAATCAAATTTCAGTTTGCTAAGCAAATGGCTTGGATGCACAATATGTACAACGTCTCAGGGATATACTCTGCACTAGTTGTACACAAGTTAGATACACAATACATTATATATACATTAGATCCACAATAATTTCAACTCTTGCCTTAGAACTGGAAGCTGCAACTGGTAATGAATGCCGTTCCCTATGAGTGAGCAGCTGTGAATACTTGATAATACCTATGCTCAGGTTTCTGCACTCTTTCTGGGTGCAATCCAGGTTGTTGATTATGATTAAGGCTGGTTGTTTGTCAGGCTCTCATGGTTTGTTACTGATCCTTTGATCGATTTTTGCAGTTTTTAAACAAAAGCCGTGGCTACTAAGTAGCTCCCTACTGGGTTGAATTAGCTTTTATTTGTTTGTTTTGTTTTTAGAAAAATTAAGTATGTAGCCCTTATGGTTGTGAAGATAATCTTGCAAATGTGAACTATATGTAACCAATGCAGTGCTCTCATCCTAAGCCTACTAACAAATATTGCTTCTGCAAGATGTTCCTATTCTTTATGGTAAGATGTGTTTAAAACTGAAAACAACATAACTAAGAAAAGTAAAAAATGTTTTATGTATATAATGGTGATCCAGTGGGATGTCTGACATAATAAGGTACCATTCAATCCAAGTAAGCATGGCAGACCTGAGTCCTTAAAAGAAAAAAAGTGGTGAATAAAATGTGCTATGACTTTTCAGAGACCTTTCAGCTAAAACTGACCTTTGCTTTTCATTTCACGGCAAAAACACGATTTTCCTAATATTTGGTCTTGACAAACAATTAACCTTAGTGATGTTCTTTAAAGTCCTAAATCAACTGCCACCCAGTTATGAGATCCCGCTGTGACAGGTTGCCCCTGGGGTGCCACCTGGAACTGGGGTACCACTGAGCCCCCCCGGCCCACTAGCCTGGGCTCCCTTTACACTGCCCTGTTGTGACTGGCCTGCCAAGCCCTCTCCCTGGCTTCAGCCTGTGCTTTTACCATCACATATACAGATAGGGACACACACAGCTGCAGTTACATGCAGACGCTGTGATCAGCTCTGCATAGGACAGCTCCAGCTAAGGAACTTGCCATCTGCTTAAGCACACACCCCCATCCGTAGTGTAAACCCAGAATTATACCACCTTGCGCTGCACAGGGAACTGTACAATGTAAGCTCATGAAATTCACCCTCTCCCTCAGTGTGGAGAGATATATACAATAGCTTTCTGCTCCAAGTTATGACTCACACACACATTGGTTTTTAGAAAAAGCAAAAACAAGTTTATTAACTACAAAAGATAGATTTTAAGTGATAGCAAACAGATCAAAGCAAATTACCTAGCAAATAAACAAAACACGCAAACTAAGCTTAATATACTAAAGAGATTGGATATGAATAGCAGATCCTCACCCTAAGTGAGGATACCAGCAGGATGCAGATTCTTAAGAGGCAAGCTGCACTGATTCACAGCTTAGAATCCCCAGGGTGTTCCATTCACAGGCTAAAAATCCCTTTAGCCTGGGTCCAGCACTGACCCCAATTCAGTCTTTGTTCTTCAGGTGTTTCGAGGAGACTTTTTGGGTGGCATGTCAGTGAAGAACCAAGATGATGTCACTCCCCTGCCTGAAATATCTTTTGCATATAGTGGGAACACTTTGTCTCAAAGCTTGATACCCACACCAGTCAGTGGAAGAACTGGTATCCCAAGATGGAGTCCAGCACCAGGTGACCTGATCACGTGTCCTTGTAGGGTCACAGCAGCCATAACTCAGAGACTGTTTGTAGCGTCCTCAGAAAGCCACTCCGCACCCCCACGCCCAGTGGGAGATAAGCTTCTTCTAAGGCCTGCTATTTTCTCTTAGTGACTCATTAACCTGAATTGGCCCTTTCCAGCCAGCCATCTAGACTGAGTGTCTTTTACCTAGTGCGCGTTCCCCATGTGTAAACATATTTATAATACAGATACATAGTCAATATTCCTAACTTCAGATACAAAAAATGATACATTCATACAAATAGGATATTCAGTAAATCATATTCAGTAAATCATAACCTTTCCAATGACACCTCACATGATTTATCTTGCATAAAATGCATTCTGATTATGTCATAATCACATCATAATAATATTACTGTGAAGAATATGGGGTGAAGTGTCACACTTCCCCCTTTAGATTACTGCCAGAGGGTTAGTCACTGGCTAATGTGAAGGCAGTGTGCCTAATGTCCTCTTTAGGGTTTGGTTATACAATTCCCAAATGTTACCAAACACTGTAGTGTCATCCACAGGTGTTTTTGCAAAGTTCTACATTTGTTTTCCCAGCTTGCCTGAAAACATTTTTGTGTGTAACATTGTTAACATAATGCAGATATCAATATCTTTTAGAGTTTCCCCTTCCACACAGCAGACCAAGTTCGTTATGCTTTGCCTGTTTACGGATATTAGCTGAGAAGCAGTATCTGTATAGGACTTCCTTGATACCACTCCTACCCATGTTTAGAAGCTTTTTCCAAAAATTATGCATGTTGCACATTTTTAAAGGATTTACCATCAGTACCAAATTCTTAGTCATAACCAACAAATTGTATATTATGAGACTTAACAGTACTAACAAATTAATGACAAGGAGGCGTTTCCAAGTATGTTCATCATACCATGCCTTCTGTTTAGGCAGTCCAGATTGCTCAGTACTCATGGTGTTTTTCAACCCCTGCCTGAACCATAATATGTGTTCAGATATTGGTCTTTCCTTTAGTGTTTTGTCCAGTATCCCCTTTAATAAAGGTTCTCAGTGCATGTATCTCGTTGGGGTTTTGGAGAGGTAAGGCTGTAAGAAGATCTAGCATGTTACAGGCCAACCGCTTCCAGGCCAGTGCTATGCCCATGCAAAAAATCCACATACACCCCCTCCTAGGGTTTCTTTGTAATTCTCATTCCAAGCATTGGGACTTTCCTCATCCCCTTCTTAAAGAAGGCTGTGGTCTTTCAGCATCTTTTTCTTAGCTGCTTGATGGATCTTATCTGCCTGTGAAATGGCTTCCTCCTCCCCTTTCTGAGGTGGGTTATTAGCATTTTCACTGACTCTCAAGTCTTCAGTAGGATTCCCAGACAGACCCTTTAACAGCCCGAGCCCCATTGAAAAAATCATTTCCAAGTAACAATTGTGATGGATTATGAGGTACTGCTGCTACAGTCAATTCAGCTTCTAAATCCTCAGTTTCTGTGTGCACTTTAACCAAAGGCACAAGGATTTTGTGACCTCCTACTAACAAAAGCTCTGCCATCTGTCCTGGAAGTATGTCTTTTTCCTGAACAGTATTTCTCCATAAATTTCTGCACCTGTATCCCTCCACCCCAGGAGTTTCTTGCGATTAATTTTGACAGCCTTTATGTGCTTCCTGCCTGGCTGGGAAGAAACTATATTTACAAACCCTGTATGAGAAGTGGCAATTGCCTGAGGTGGCTCTGTGCTCTGGGTAGCAGCATTGCCATGAGTTGCTTGTTGCCTGTTTGCTAGTACTACCCAGCACAGGGCATTTATTCCTCATGTGCTCAGTAGATTTACAGTGGTAGCACCTTCTGGGCCCTTCTGTTTTTACAGGAGATTTGGGATGAGGACTAGAGGAATGGACTTGGGGAGGTAAGTGTCCAGCCTCCCATCCACCCTCCTTCTTCTCAGAGGTAAAACGCGAATCATGCTTCCCACCAGATTTAAACCCCTCTGCCTGTGAATTATTTTTAATAGATGCTTGGGTTTGTTCAAATTCATTAGCTAGAGTAGCAAGTTCATCAACAGTTTTCACCTTTTTATCCCATAAACACTGTTTTACATCATCACTACATATACTCAGGAAATGTTCCTGAGCAACAAGATCACACATTTCTTCAAAGATTGTAATACCCCTTGCCCACTTATCCATCAAATCTCTCATCTGGTTTACATTTGCCACATTACTCATCTCAGCACCCCTCTTAAGTCTTCTAAATTTTACTCTGTATGCTTCAGGTGTAATCTGAAACTGTTTTAAAACCATTTCCTTCAGTTGGTGTTAATGAAACAAGCTGGAAAGCAACTCTGATGAGCAGCACACAGCCATGCAGTGTTCCAAAACCCTTTGTCTCCAGGGCACATCTCCAAATTCCCACACTCACAACACATTCCTTTATGAGGGAGCATCTCCAAATCATATTTTTTCGTACATATATCCCTACAGGAATCAGTTGAACAGGCAGTGAGGTCAACATTTGGAATCTGGGCCTCTTGCCTGCCCACTGTGTACGCAAAAGATTGCAGTGCTCCAGCAAAGGAGCAGCTCCTCCTCTCCTTTGCTGGCTTCCTCAGGCCTTTCTCTTCTTAGGCCTCTCAGTCTTGGCCACCCTGACCCCTGGAGGCATTGGCAAACTTTCTTTTCCTCCTGCCCCTGGTGGCGCGCACAGAGTGGGTAGTGGGTTAGGGGGAGGGGCAATAAAACCCAGAGTTGAGAGCTTGAGGGACACTGAGAGAGAGTCATGAAGGTCCCAGAAATGGGATGTTATGTGGCTAAAAGGATTTTATTGTGAGGCTCTATAATCACAGAGTGGATTAAATAAAAGGAATAAAAGGAAGTAAGTGGGGGGTGGACACTGAGAATCAATGCGTGAAAGAAATAGGTAGGAGAGTCCAGGGAAATGAGGGAGACAGAAATAGTAGTAAAATAATTTAAAGTGCCAAAATGGAAAGGAAGAGAAAGGAGTGAAATAAGAAGATGAAAGAGAGAGTAAAGAGGGAATAAAGAAATGGAAGGAAAAGAGAAAAGGCAAAAATGATGCACTAAGACTGGGCATATTTATATTTATTTTTCTGTCTTACTTTTCCTCCTCCAGTCTCCCAACCCGGCTGGGCAGTGTTGCTGTTACTCTCACAGTTCATTTGCCCCTGCCTGCAGGGTGCCAGGTGTTCTCTATAGATTTCTGTCTGTGGTTTCTCAACACCTCTCAACTGAGACACCTACACAGAGCCCTAAATAAATCAAAGCTCATAACTTTAAGCACCCATGCTTGACAATTTTGGCCCATTTTGTTTTGGGCTTTGTGCTCTTGAATTTTGTGCAACACTTTGACTACCATTGTGATAGGAGCTATATAAAAACTTATGATACAGATAGAGTGAGATTCATCATATAGATCTTGATGGAAAGCCCTCTAGAGATAGTATCAGAGGGGTAGCCATGTTAGTCTGGATCTGTAAAAGCAGCAAAGAATCCTGTGGTACCTTATAGACCAGCAGATATTTTGGAGCATGAGCTTTCGTGGGTGAATACTCACTTCGTCAGATGGGTGGGTATTCACCCACAAAAGCTCATGTTCCAAAACGTCTGTTAGTCAATAAGGTGCCACAGGATTCTTTGCTCCCTCTAGAGATAATTGACTTCAACATGCTTTGGATGAGTTATATGGATGTGCATCTAGAGTAATAATAACTTCAGCGAAGTTACTCCAGGTCTACACTGGTCTAGCTGAGAGAAAAAATTGGTCCTGTACCTTGGTGTTCTGAAGGAGTTTTTTACTACTGTTTTGATTATTGTGACTTAGTGTGAAGTGTACACAAAGAATAACAAGACAAACAAAATGTGATACTATTAGGGGAAGCTTAAAGTATTTGAGTCTCTTGATTGCTGCTGTGTTTTTGACACCATGAGTGGAGAATTTTTTAATGAAATAGTCATCTGTTATTTATCCCCCTGCTCAGGGGAAAATTCTGAATATTTTGTGTAAAGAAAGGCTTCAGGAAGAAAACAGAGGTGTGTATGTGTTACCATTATTAATGCTTCTGTGAGAACTATAAAAGCTTGACTATTTAAATTCTGCTTGAATTTTGGAAAGTGATCTACTAAAGCATTATTATTTCTGTATTTATGAATAACTTATTACTGTTCTAGATAATGATTCCTACCAATGAATGACTATTGCCACTTCTCCCTTTATTCTGCTTTGCCTTAAAATTTGTCATCTTCATTCCATGGAGTTCTGTATAAAACTGCAGCAATTTAATGTAATGTGGAAGAAACTTTGCTAATGTAATCAGGAAGAAACTTGAATACAAAACAAGTCTTTGTGAAAACATCTCATCCAGAATTTAATTATCACAGGAGAGTCATTTATAGATTGATTTACTTGACTTTTCCTCAGACTGTTGCTTTAATGTACTGAAGAAGACAAGATGATAGAGAAGAGTTCTCTGTTACAGTGATCATAAAAGTTTGTTATGGGGATGGAGAAAGTAATTTGTGTATATAAAAGAAAAAAATCATGGAATTTTTTAAGTACCTTTTGATGTGCTAATTTAAAAACAAATTTATTTGATGACGAGCCCAGTAAACCTGTTAATCTGGTACATTAAAAATATTTTTTCTTTATTAGTCACCTGCACATAGCTATTCCAGCTATGACTCTGGTAAGAACGAGAGCATAGGCAGAGGTGCTGAAGATCTGTCTCTGAACCGAGGAGATGAGGATGAGGATGACCATGATGAACATGAAGATGCTGAGAAGGTTAATGAATCTGATGGGGTAGAAGCTGAACGACTGAAGGCTTTTAATGTAAGTCCCGCAGCATTAACTGCCTTGCTTAACTTTACTAGTTTCCTTGTGTACTGTTATTTATGGGTAAGTTTGGCAATATTAGAGGCACATTAATTTACAAAAGGGTCCTTTTTAAAGCATGTTAAACTCTCACCAACAGACTCCAGTTTTACTGTGTTTTATTTAGAACTATCAGGCAAAGTGCCATCTTTATCAGTGAGGAGAACTAAGATGTGTTTTGTGTATATGTGCATGTTCATCCAGTGGATAGAGGCGGGGGGGACTGCAGCTAGTTTGAAGGAGGAGATTCCAGTGGTCAGCTATTTTCTCTTGCTTTCCCACTGTATGTAATTATGCATGATAACACAAGCAATTGTTCAAACTAGCAGAATAGTAAATATGCAGTTCAACAAAACCAGGGAGCAATCATAACTTATTGTTAATAACAAAAGTTAAGTGCTGCCTATTTTCACAATCCATTGTGGTTTATCTCACAATTTCTATACACTATAGACTATTCTTTTCTTGTCTTTTTTTTTATCAGCCCTAAAAAAAAAAGTCCTTTAAAGAGTTGTTTGCTTAACATTTCTGGCTTCCCATTACATAGCTTCTTCAGCGCACAGAAAAAGTATCTTCCTATCAGTAATCAAGACTAGGAAGAGAAAGAGAGCAGCCTGCCAAACCCTTTTCCTCTGTCTCCCTCTTACCAACAGATGTTTGTCAGGCTGTTTGTAGATGAAAACTTGGACCGAATGGTCCCAATCTCTAAGCAGCCCAAAGAAAAGATCCAGGCTATCATTGACTCATGCAGGCGACAATTCCCTGAGTATCAAGAGCGTGCCAGAAAACGCATACGTACTTACCTCAAGTCCTGCAGGCGGATGAAAAGAAGTGGTTTTGAGATGGTGAGTTTTGATTTAAAACCCAGCCCTAGTTTCCATCAAAACCCCATATGTAAATCCATGGCACTATTTCGTTTTCATCTTAGTGTCTTTTTATTTGATAATGTCAGGTCAGAGGTTTCTTTCCTCCCTCCCTTTTTCATCTTTCCTGAATTTATTCCCTTTGTTCACTGCTTTAAAAACATCTTGGGAGGATATAGTTCACAGGTCTGTGTGAATCCATAAAAAGTGAGGACTCAAGCAAGATGTGAGGAGAGAAACCAATGGGAAGAATATCTCATTTATATATTTTTTTTCCTTTCCAACACCATTAGAGAGGCTATTAAGTTAGTGAAGTCTTGCACTGATGTGGAATTTCTTTGGAATTCTGCCAACTGTTTTTCGGGGAGATCCATGAAATCAGAAAATAGGATCCATCAGAGCACTACAATATCCATAGTAATGGTCAGTGAAGGACAGATCATGAAAACTTAAGAGGCTGGAAAGATGAAAGACTTCTTAAAAAAATCTGTAGAAAACACAAGTTTTTATCACAAGTGCATTGACAGTAGCTTTAAATTTTAGGTGATGTATGTACTTCTGGATTTATTTAGCATTCAGTGAAAGTAGACCCTGCCTTCACTATCTTCTTTGAGTCGATATTCAGGTGAACAGATGGCATTCAATATTATTAAAACATCCCTGGCAAATTTTAAAGTTCTGTCATTTATTTCCCAGGGTTTATACCTCATTATTTATTCACAGGTTATGAATACTATGTTAGTGTATAACTGGCAGTATTTCTAGACCCTACACATCCTTGGCCTCTTGTGTTGCACAAAAACGGTAAGGAATAGCTCTCCTCACAACTTATCCGTTAGTCAACTTCAGAATCATCAGAGAACTTTGATATTTTCACAAACCAGAAGAGACACTAGCAAAGGAAATTGAGGCATGCTACATTTGATTTATTTCTCTCTCTGTCCTTTAGATAAGATAAAATCACTTCATCATTGCAAACATCATTTATTAATAAAGTGTATCATTTTTAAAGAATAAATCATTTGAAAACCCATCTACATATTAAAAAACTGGGTTCAATTTTAATTTTATTTCTTTCTTTCTCTCTCTCTCTCTTTTCATAGCAGCCTGAATATAATACTTGTGAAGTTCAGATGATGGTTTTAAAACGTTAGTTGACAAGCTTAAAAACAAAGTACCACATTTGATTGTGGGGCAAGATCAGTATAGTATGAGATATAAAATGTCGAGTCAGAATCTTTAATCTTTTGTAAACTTTCATGATTCTAATTTACCATACAGCTTTATTCTCTGACACACTGGGTTAATGCTGCTTTCAGCCAATGGAAACTTATATAGAAAGAGAGAGGATAAAGGACATCTGTATAGATGTAAGTGCTAAAGACTGACAGACAGTGTGTCAGGTTGTAGCCATCCAGAGTAGAAGATGGACAAAAAAAATTAAATATTTTCTTATAATACAATAAGTAGCATCTTTTCACATCCATTCTCTTTGGCTGAAGATAATTCAGGAGTGTGAGACTGAGATATCACTGTGTCAAATATTACTTCATTACACTAGCACCCAAAATACATACTCTACAGCTAACTGATGCTAATAAATGGTTGTCTTGTTTTGCTATTTGGCCAGATTGTGAACCCCTTACTCACACTGGTGAGCAGTAACTCACATGAATGAGTAGACTCCTGTTTAAGTCACTGGAGCTACTTGTGTGAGTAACTGCTCACCAGTGTGAGTAAGGGGTTTATAACAATTAGGTTGATTTGATTTCAGTGAACTAGTCATGATTATAATAATGATTACTCATGTGAGTACTTCTTTTCAGGTTCAGGTTTATATTCCTGTTCTTTTCAAAAATATCATGAGAATTATTATAAAGCAGGCAACTTTTATGGCACAAAAATCTCCCCACTTTGGAAGTGTTCAATTTAATCAAATCTTGTGGTGGTTTCAACCTATTTTAAAAAAGAATGTGCTTTGATGTGTTTCAATAGGGTGGGCAGGACATTGCTGTCTGTGCCATCAGTGACATCCCTGGTGGGTAAGAAGGGAAATATGCCAGTGCTTCCCCTTCCTTTACTCTCTCAAACTGAAGCATAAACCAAAATCTTTTAGAAGAACTCAGTGGAAAATCTCCCACTGACTTCTGTGGACAATAGGTCTGGTCTTTGGGGCACTAGTGACATGTGTGCTTCATAGCTTGATTTCAGATCATTCTGAAAGATAGAACCTATCAAGAAAATGTTATAAAAATGTTCTAATTTTTAAATTAGCGTGTTGATCTGTAACTCATATCAGAAAGCAGTTTTGAAAAATACTACATTGGACAGAGACACTTGGCTAGCTGATTATTTTAAATTTACTTTCCATTTCACTGGGGAAAAGAATCATTTTGTGTGGATAACAACATTTGTGCAGGACTATCATGAAAAAGACATGTTGGTGTTGGTTTGAATCAGGTGTTATGCTGAAATACAGCAAAACAAGATAATGGTATCCTCAGGAGTTATAGCGCTACTGTCATCATATTAAATAGGATGTCAGATAATGATCTCCACAGGAAATGCCTTTTTACCCTACATGTATTTAATACAACTTATCTTTTATTTTGTTCAGGGCAAAAATGATATATTTTGAGCATGTAGTTTCAAGAGGAAACAGAATAATCTGATAATGTATGTGGTATATGACAATTCAGCAATACTTGTGGAATAGGACAGCTATCTACAGCTTGGTGCTATGGTGTTTAAGAGAAAATGTAAACACTAAGTTTAATTAGTGAAAGACACTGTGTAGTAAAGAATATGAAGCATGCCTGAGGCTTGCTTGTGTCATTTATTTGCCATTTGTAATCCAAACAACACCTCTTACTGCACAACAGGCCAGTTGTAGCTCTGAGGCACTAGAAAAGGTTTGTAAAAGCGGCAAAGAATCCTGTGGCACCTTATAGACTAACAGACATTTTGGAGCATGAGCTTTCGTGGGTGAATACCCACTTCGTCAGATGCCTCATTTGGACATGCATCTGACGAAGTGGGTGTTTCACCCACGAAAGCTCATGCTCCAAAACATCTGTTAGTCTATAAGGTGCCACAGGATTCTTTGCTGCTTTTACAGATCCAGACTAACACGACTACCCCTCTGATACTAGAAAAGGTTTGGTCTCATGAGTGTTCATGTTGCTAGCTAATGTGCTTCTCAGTATTTAAAAGATTGCTTAAGTTACCCTATTTATACTTGTGACAACTGACCATTGCATGGACCCCAAATCCATTTGTTAGTTTCCTGTTAAAAATATTCAACAAAAAGAGTTTTCCATGTCTGGAATCTTTTCGCCCTTTGATTATTTAGCTCTTAAATGTGCACCATCATTTTTGTTCTGACATAAACATATCCATTAAAAGGACATTGTCAAAGTATTTCTTGTCAATTGTAAAATCATATTTCTCCTCCCAGTCTCTCTGGTTTATAATAATCCATTGAAAGATTGAAACTAGATAATATGTTTTCTTAATCTTACCATTTAATGAAGAAGGAAGTTGCTTAGTGGGACTGGAAATCGGGAGATCTGGGTTGTAGTCCTGGCTCTACCACTGAAGTACTCTGTGATGTTAAGCAAGTCATTTAATTGCTTTCTCTTGGTTTTATCTCCGGTAAAATGGGGCTAATAATATATGTCTACTTCAGGGGGGTGATCAAAAGGCTTAGTTCTTTAATATATCTAAAGTTGCTTGAGATCCTCCGATGGAAAGTATTCTAGAAGTGGAGTGGCCTCTCCGAACTGATCCATATGACTACTACACTCTTCTCCTTCGAATCCTTTCTTAAGACTCACCTCTGCTTACATGGTCTGTGGAAAACTGGCACCTGGGAAAGGCTACGCAGAAGACCACTCGTGTTTCCTTATGTCTGTTTACATATTTATATTTCAGAAAAGAAACAAACCTATAGATAATCTGAAAACACATACTAGCCTAAGTAACCATGTAGTCTTGTTACTGTTACCTTTCTCTTTCCTCCCCTTTTCACCTATTGTTACTCTCACCTGCTGTGTCCAGTCTTAACTTACACTCTTGTTCTGCAATGTGATATGTGTGGGTAGACCTTTCCACCCACATCCATCACTGTTCAGGATCAAGGTTGCAAACTCTTTGAGGCAGAGATTGTGAAAAAACACAGGAAAAAACAGCTCCCAACACAATGAGGCCCTGATCCTGACTGAGACAAAATTAATAATATCAAAGGGCACGTTATTATTTATTTATTACAAACTGGCAAGTACAGGCTAATCATAAATGGCTTTCCCTATGTGAGCTCAAGAATGGATTTGACAGCAGGGATGAGAAAGAAAGGAGAGACAGAATGCCTGAACACGTTCTTCCAGTTAGGACCTTAACAGCAACCACCCCTGCACACCCCATCCCAGCACAGTAAAAAACAGACAGTTTCCATCTTTTTCATCATTCCATCTTTCACCACTCCCATCTTAGCTGCGCTTGACTGCTGTGTGAGCATGGACATGGTTGGAAAGGGAATTGAAGAAGGTGAAAACTCCAGATTTGCTGTTGTGGAGATGTATACGTGATCCAAGACTTTCAAAAGTAGCTAGTGATTTGGAACATTTTGATTTATGGGTGCCCAACTTGAGACACTTGAGATTTTCGAAGGACTTTCTGAAAGCCAGGCCTTAAAATGTCTCAAGGTGGGGACCCAAAATGATTTAGTCACTTCAGAGTTTGGGTTTTGGAGGTATGGGGTTATTGAACTTAATGCTGAATAGGTCAGCTACCCTTGCAGTTGCTGGGATTCACAACCTGCCAAGGCTTTCACAGCTGTACAGGTCATAGGTTTTTCCGCCAGATAAGGGCCTATGGGTGCAAACATATATAGCTACTCCTGATAAATAAGTTGGGAAATATTTAGAAAATTACCACAAATACAGTTGCATAAAGATCTTCTGTGAATGGCTTTAGACACCTTGATCCATATCATACTCCACCCCTTTCTCTAATGCTCTATCATTTGCCTTTTCAAAGCACACAATTCTTGTCTTGATGAATGATAGGATTAAGATAGTAAAAGGGCAACTCTGAGTAGTTCAAACAAGCCTGATAAATACACTTTATTGAAAAATGGAAAAATAGTTTTGTGAAAATTTTTGACATTTTGAATTTTTTCCAGAATTTGAAACAAACTTTTTGGGAATAGCTGCAATTTTTTTAAAAATTGATTGCTTTAATTTTAAAATTTTCCCCTTTTTTCTCTTTTTTTCTTTTTCCCCCATAGTGCAATACAACTGATGATGATGATATAATGATCAGACTTGTTTTGTAATTTTCTTATTTTCCTTTTGCTACTTTAACCTTTCAAAACTTCTCCAACTTTTGAAAGGCTACTTAGTAACGTAATTTGTTTCAAGTATCAGAGGGATAACCATGTTAGCCTGTATCCACAAAAACAATGAGGAGTCCGGTGACACCTTAAAGACTAACCAATTTATTTGGGCATTAGCTTTCATGGGTAAAAAACCCCATTTCTTCAGATGTGGGTTTCATTTAGTCTCATTTTTCCTCAATAACCTTGCAAAAGTTGAAGAAGTTTTGAGAAGTTAGAATCACACATGGAAAAAGTGAAGAAACCTCAATACCTAGACATTATTTATTCTATTTTATTCAGTTACAAAAAAGGAGGCAGGGGGAAAAGCTCAAAAATTAAAATGTTGAAATTGTCAATTTCATTGAGGATCTAGAATTTAAAACAAAACAAACAAACAAATAAACAAAGCTTTTTGCAATAGGGTTTTCATTTTGAAAAAGGTCATTTTTCACCAGAAAAAGGTTGGACTTAAAAGTTTTAATGAGCTATACTGAAAAGCTCAAAATGACATTAAATATACATATTTCTAGTTTTTCTTAGACTGTGGATCTGGTTTTGTGTCAGACTCTTTGCTAAAATAGTATTTTATTAGCTGTATTGTCCTGTTAGGACATATGTGTGTAGTATAACATCACGGGCCCGGGTTAATACATTTGCTTAAGACAAGAGGAAATAAAAGCAAGGCAAACTCCATGTTTCCTGGCTCTTTGAAGTGTTGATGCACAGCTGTTTACTGCCTGAAAGCCCAATCCATTTAAATCAATGAGTTGGATCAGGCCATGAGGGAGGTGTGATTCCTAGCCAGGTGAGGGGCTAGTCAAGTTGGGAGAACTGATCTCTGCATACTGTACGCTCTGCATTAATGATCTGTTCTTGTCTAGGAGATGGCTCTTTGCCAAATGCCTCTGTCTCCTCTCCCCCGCCTATTTCCCAACCACCAATATTGTTCATATATCTGCTTTCCATAAGATCATATGGAGGTAATATGGAAGCCCAAAGCACTGATCCAAAGAGGTGCACCAGCAGACTAGCCAGTCCTTTGCCACCCAAATTGTGTACGTCATCAATGCTTCATTTATATCTAGAAGTGAGTGACGGGAGAAGACTACAGCTTGAGTGGTACAAACACTTAGGCTACATCTATGCTATGAGTAAAAGGTGTGACTCCCAACTCACGTGCACATACATGCATTAGCTCTCATTGAGCTAGTATGCTAACAATAGTAGTGTAGATATGGTAGTGTGGACAGTGGCAAGCAGCGGCTCAAAGGTAGCCATGTCAAGTGCAAACTACCTGAACCCCTTTTGTATGTACTCTGGGCAGCTAGACCATGCCGCCAACGCTGCTGCACCCACATTACTGCAACTACACTACTATTTTTAATGTGCTAGATCAGATAAGAGTTAACACGAGTGTGTGTACGTAAGCTGGGAATCACACTCCCAGCTCGTAATATAGACATACCTGCAGGTATATAATTGTATGTGTCAGTGGTCTTTGACATCCAACAATCCCTAAACCCCTCTGTCCTTCCCCCTGTGAAGTACCAGTTAACACATAGGACCAAATCCTGCTCACCTTGCTCATGCAAGTAGTCCCGTTGATCTCACTGAGACTACTCATGAGTCATTGGATCAGGACGTGGCCCTTCGTGTATGCACAATCTATAGGGTTGCCAGTTTTGGGTGGACATACTGCTGGAGGTTCCATCACATGACATAATCTTCAATTAAATATTAATCATGGAATCCTAGGGTTAGATAACCTTGCAGTCCTGTCTAGTCTAATAACCCCCTGCCAAGATGCAGATTTATTGTATCTAAACCATCTAAGATAGATGGCTATCTAGACTCCTTTTGAAAATTTCCAGGGAAGGATCTCCCACGACCTCCCTAGGCAGTCTGTTCCATTGTCCTATTGTTCTTGCAGTTAGGAATTTTTTCCTGAGACTTAATCTAAATCTGCTATGCTATAGTTTGAACCCACTGCCTCTTGTCAGCCCTCTGTGGCAAGAGAACAATTTTCTCCTTCTTTTTTATGGCAGCTTTTCAAGTATTTGAAGACTGCTATCATGTCCCCCCTTAATTTCCTCCTTTCCAGCTAAACATACCCAGTTCCTTCAGCCTTCGCTCATTGGCTTGCATTCCATCCCTTTGGTCATCTTTGTCACTTACTTCTGGATTCTTTCTGGTTTCTCCACATTCTTTCTTTACAATGGTGATCAAAATTGGACACAGCACTCCAGCTGATGCCTAACCAACACCGAGTAGAGTGATACTATCACCTCCTGTGACTTGCCTCTGTTAATGCCATCTAAAATTGCACTTGCTTTTTTTTGCAACAGCATTTCATTTCTAACTCAGGTTGAGATTGTGATCCAGCACAACTCCCAGATCCTCCTCAGCAGTGTTGCTGCCAAGCCAACTAACATCCATTCTGTATTTGTGCCATTTGTTTTTCTTCCCTAAGTGTAGCACCTTACATTTGTCTTTATTGAATTTCATTTTGTTGTCTATAGCCCAGTTCTCTAAGATACCTCTGAATCGTAGCCCTATCCTCCTAAGTACTGGTAACCCTCCCCCACCAGCTTTGTGTCATCTGCAAATATGATCAGCATGCTCTGTGTTCCTACATCCGGGGTCATTAATAAAGATGTTAAACAACATTGGACCCAGAAGAGATCCCTGTGGAGCCCTACTTGAGTGCTCCCTCCAATCCCTCATCATTCCATTAATAGTTACTCTTTGTTTGCAGTTTAACCAATTATGTATCCACTTAATGGTGGTTCCAACAAGCCCACATTTCTCCAGCTTACTTATCAGAATGTCATGTGGGACTATGTCAAAAGCCTGGTTGAAATCCAGTAATATTATGTCCACCGCATATCCCCTATCTACGGAAGATGTCTAACCTTTAATTCCTGGAGACTCCAGGACAAACCTGGAGGACTGGCAACCCCAACAACCAAAGAGAGGAGAATTGTGATTGGCTGGCACGTGTCACTTGGTTGCCTCTATCCCCTCATACTTTTCTGAACATACATCACAAGTGGTTGTTACTATAGCTTGACCTCTCTGACTTGGAGCAGGGCATGCTTAAGGGGCATAAGAGGCAATGTAGGCCATTTTGAAATGTTAAGTGGACTTTGCTTCTTTTTTGTTCTGGAAGTACTGCATGTCTGAGCTACTCCTAGGGATCTACAGCACATACTCCTGCACATCGGTACCAAACTGGGTTCTGAGTAGAAAAGAGCGTTTAGGGAGCCTTTCCCCAGTACATATTGAAAATATTATTTGCAGACAGGAATATGGCATTGTAGTTTAGACGCTGTCATAATCAAATGGCAATAGATGATAATTCAATTAAATATACTTCTGAAAACTGAAAAATGACCTGACCTCCACATGGCATGCACAAAAGTCCCCTTGATTTTTACTTTTTCCAGTGGTTTCTTTTATTTCACTAATAGATATTGGAATTGGATACTTATCATAGCATCTATGTAGACTGAAAGAATAAGTAAAATATGTCAACATTCAAGGAAAAATACAGTGCTACAAGCATTAAAACAACAATCAAATTCTTCATATTGTACAAAGAGCTAGTGTTAAATAAAAATTATGCCAGGACATCCAATAGAATGCAGTACTGTACTTCAATCTATAAACAGTATAAAGCTCAAACAAGCCTATTGTGTTATGTTTGAATTGCATGCTTCCTAATATGTGTGAGTGCTTCAGAAAAAAACCCAACACATTTCTCAAGAATCCTTTGCAATCTTAATTCTTTAACAAGATGTCGGTGAGTATAAGTTATGTGGTACTCTTACCGTTGAGATTTTTCTATTTAATTGACATCACAGTATTGTGTAGGCTGAAAAAAAGTGTGAGATGAGACAAAATGTAAATATAGCAGAGTTCTGTAGTATACAATTAAGATTGCTAAAAATCTGTAACTTGAAGATGATTATTACTTTCTCTTGTAAATCAGTTAAAGGTTTTCATAGGAAAAGTGTTATATAAATGCTAAGTGTTAATCTAAATATGTGGAGCATCTTATGTATTACGGTGAAAAAATTGTGACTAATAATGTGTGTGTTAGTATTAAACCAGTCTTATGCTGTGTATTATAAGAGCTGAAGTACAATTAGTGCACTACAGGACAAAGGTATTTAGGTGCTTAAAGATAGGCACCTAATGGGAAATCAGTGGGAGTTAGACAACTAGGCCCTTTTGAGAATCTGAGTAGGTACTTGTCTGCATCTTGAGGACCTACAAATCTTTGAAAATTTGAGCCCATTTGCTTTTTGTATTAAGGTAATGTTTAAGGTTCATCCCCATCCATACATTTGTACTGGTGTCTGTAAGCAAAAGAGAAAGTAGTATGCGTCTGTGTTTACAACTAATGGCACCTGGTTTTTGGAGATTCTAGTTTTCAACATTAATTGCCCTAAAATATTGGGGAGTATTTCTGTACAAATATCCTGATCTGAAGTTCAGTTTCTCAGCAGGGAGCAGGGGGGTTCACATATGCCTCATCCACTCTTTATTGTTAGCTCTATGCTTTTTTATGAATTGACTCAGACCTTTGTGAAACATACATCTTAGAGCACTTAGACCAAATTTCTGTATTAAAAGGTAGGCATTTATTTGTGCTCTAAGTTAATATTAGCCCTCATGAAATGTACCAAAATAGTAATCCTATGACTACAGCTCTCTGTTTAGAATATGCGCAGTAGCATTGCAAGCTTCTCCACAAGGAATGTCTGGACCTTTTCAGTTTAAACAAATGTCTTCCAGGAAATCATTATCTAAATTTTGTCAGACTTTCACCAATAACTCCATCTAAACCTAACATATGATGGCCTATTTTTAGTTTATATAGAAATATGGGATTTGTGTTTATATGGAAAAAGGATATTTATGTTTTCCATGAAGATGCTGTTTATGTACATCACTTTAAACTGAGAATATGGCTATCTCATACTTGGGTGACTTGCACAATAGATTTATATTATATCCCTAATATGAAATATGACAATCTCTATTATATTAAGCAAGCAGATTGCATACACAGGTAAGCCAATTTTTTTGTGATTAGGACTAAGCTATTCAAGTTTCAATTTAGTAAAAGAATCAACCACCTTGCAGTGCTTCTCCACTGGTAAAGTATGCCTAATTAGTTAACTATACTATTGATTATTGATTTACCATCTTTGAATGCCTGATCCAATTTCCATTACAGTAAAGGCATATAGTCCATTGACTTCAAATTCTTTTAGATCAGCCCATAGTTCTTTGACCTTCTCTGTTACAGAGCAATGCCATCAGCTAAGTTAATTTTGTACAATGAAATCTGCAAATATTGCTTCTAGTATTTTATAAGATTTCTACAAAAGGCATGGTGGGGGTGCATGACTATAAAGGGATGGTGAGTGAGCATCTTCATGCTAGTGCCAAGCTCTGCTTCTGATTTGGACAAAATAGCCATCCTCTTAAACCTTACATAAAGTCATGGTTAATACAATGGGTTTGTGTTCACATAGTGAAATCGTCATTTCTTTAAATACAGATAATAGTCTAGACAGAAGCAGTATTGAAGCTACCTCTGACTATCGCAGAATGTGGCCTGAAAATGAAGCAACATATTGGCAATTTAATTAGTCGGGGGTACAGAGCATTTTTCTGCTACCCCAATAACAGAAGTGGGTCACAAATGTGCCATCAACAACACTTTTGTAGGTATCATCTCTACTCTCAATCCTTCTGCAAAATGCATTTGGGAACTTTTCTGCAATTGAAGAAATAAAGATTAAATTATTCCTGTTGACTTTCTCTGTTTAATATTCCTTGGTGGGATAAGTATCAGGTGTGAATTCCCTGGAACCACAGGTTCAAATGCTGCAGGGGTGGACTTGGCTATTCATCTCTCTGAGTTAGGTAAATGGAGTTCCATTATGCTTAGTGTATGTGCATCATTTGAAGAAGACCTTAAAACACAAGATTCATTTTATGTGGATGCCAAAACCCCAAACCTGTGATCTTTTGTGTAAGGATAGAGAGGTTATCCTTTTGCTCTGGGCCAACATTTTCTTACCTCCTCTGTTGTGTTACATGCTCAGCACAAGTTGGCTGTTGCCCTTAGTGGTGTATAGATGGAAGGCACTACTACAGTAGAACCTCAGAGTTACAAACTGACTGGTCATCACACACCTCATTTGGCAATCAGTTACAAACAACCTCCATTCTTGAAGTGTTCGTAACTCTAAGGCTCTATTGTAGATACACCTGCAAAATAGTACTATTCTTTTAGTTATATGAGTGCCTATTTTCATTTTCCAAGTGACCAAATAGGCACAGTAACTCCTCACTTAAAGTCGTCCCAGTTAACGTTATTTCATTGTTATGTTGCTGATCAATTAGGGAATATGCTCATTTAAAGTTCTAATGTCATTTGGCAGCTGTCTGCTTTGTCCACTGCTTGCAGGAAGAGCAGCCCATTGCAGCTAGCTGGTGGGGGCTTGTAACCAGGGTGGACTGGCAGCCCCCCTATCAGCTCTCCCTATCAGCTCCCCACTCCCCTAAGTTCCCTGTGCTGCAGCCACCGAGCAGGCTATCAATTGGCAGTTCAGCTGTCCCTCCCCCCATTGCCATGTGCTGCTCCTGCCCTCTGCCTTTGAGCTGCTCCCAGAGACTCCTGCTTCCTCTGCGGGGGGGGGAGGGTTAATGTCAGGGTGTCCCCTTCCCCCCTGCTCCTGCATCCCACTTACCCCTTCTCCATATAGAGCAGGGAGGGGACACCGACAGAGAAAGTTTGAGGCAGCAGCTGCTATCTCAACTTCCTGATCCGCTGGAAAAGACAATGCACTTAAGAGTGGGTTAGCTTACTTATAGGGCCAGTGTGCATCTCTCTCTCTCTTCTACACACAAGGTGTGTGTCTGTCTCTGTCTGCTATGCTGTCTCCTCTCCCTCGTGTTTGTGCTGCCCTGTGTGAGAGGCTACATTAACAAAAATGTGTTAACCCTGAAGGGCTCAGCCAAGTGCTAGTTTATCATTTAGCAGTAAGGCATTCCCTGGGAAGTATCCCTCCCTCTTCCACCCTCTAACTCACCACCTCAACCAAGCTTCACAATCATCATAGCTGTGAACAGTATTTAATTGTTTGTTTAAAACATATACTGTGTGTATATCAATATAATATATAGTTTTTTGTCTAGTGAAAAATTATTCCCTGGAACCTAATCCCCCCTATTTACATTAATTCTTATGGAGAAATTGGATTCACTTAATGTCGCATTTTTCAGGAACATAACTACAACGTTAAGCGAGGAGTTACTGTATTTCCAACATGACTGTCATGTGATGGACAGAGTTATATGCTAGTTTCAAGGGTCTATCTACCAAACTTCTCTTAATATCTTTCTCAAGTTATATCCATCAATGTGCTCTCTTCCTCTTAAAATTACTGAAACATAAATAAAGGAGGATACTGATATTTTCACTTGCCTCTCTTCCATGTTCTAAAGCTTATATTTTCTTCATCATTTTGAATCAATTTGTCTTACTTGATACCACAGGAATCAAAATAGCCCCTTGAGTCTTCTGTGTTGGTGTAGAAAAGATTGGCAGCCCAATTCTCCTTCATTTTTCACTTGTGTAACTCCAATGGAATTTTTCTTGATTTACACCAGCGTTAAGTGTAAAGAGAACCAAGCCCTGGCTGTGAGTCCAAAAGAGTTATTATATATGAAACAGCAATGCTAAGTATGTTCTATCAGTAACAAAGGACTTGATGCTGCCATTGAATCAATCCCAAAGTAAGATACTACTCAAACTGAGCAAAATCAGCAGAATCTGAACCTAAATTAGCCTCCAAAACAGTCTCCTGTATGGTGTTATTTTTATAATATTTTTGTTTCTCAGATGATTCAGGCTTACGCTGAATTTTCCTGATAAGTTTCCCCCAGTTTATCCTTTACACTAGTGTACCAAGATTCATCCATAGCAACCAGGATAAAAGACATGGGATTAATAGCACATCTTGCAAGAAGTAAATGTTCCCTTTTCTACTCCCCCAGGACCCACTCTCTTTTCTGATTAAAAGGTCTCCTCTGACTCTCCAGAGGCTAAATATTAGGTTCTATATTTTAGGTGATAGACATTATGGCCACTTTTGCGGTCTGTGAAGAACACTTGACTGCTTGATATTACTGGTGGCCAAAACATTGTTTTACAAATGTTTCGGTGAACCTATGTTTCCTTTATGGGAATGTAATCTGGAAGGATTTGGAGTCATTTAAATGTCTGGTTGGACATGTAATTTTCTGGCCCATTTATCTGCCCATAGGACTCCACGTGGAGGTATGTTTGTTTGCGCTCTAACTAATGATTTGACCTGGAGGAATTTGCTAGAAATATGCTCTTGGCTTCTGGTACTCTGGAAATTAGGTTTGCCATGGTGTGACTGTTTCCATATCATCTGGCACACTCCATAGTCAGTATACCTTGAGGAGTTCATAAAACAATGGTATTAATAGTGAGACTGCCACCTAATATATAGGGGAACATAGCATGAAAGTAGCATGGCCAAGTTAAGCAACGATACACTCTGAATAATCTAGCAACTCTAGAAGACTTAGGTCTGGTCTACACTGGGGTGAGCTCGATCCAAGATATGCAACTTCAGCTACAAGAATAGTGTAACTGAAATTGACGTATCTTAGATTGACTTAGAATTACTTACTTCGCGTCCTCACAGAGTGGGATTGACGGCCGCTGCTCCCCTGTTGACTTTGCTTCTGCCTCTCGCCGAGCTGGAGTTCAGCAGTTGACGGGAGAGCGATCGGGGATCGATTTATCCTGTCTACACTACACATGATAAATCGATCCCTGATAGATCGATCGCTACCCGACGATCTAGCGGATAGTGTAGATGTACCCTAAATTAGTGCAATAGCTCTACGTCGTTAAAACATCTCTTTCTAATAAGGCTACTGCCTTCCTCTAGAACTCGGAGAAACGCATCTACTTGTGTTGTAATATTAAAATTGGTTGATTGTCCATGACACCAGGTTTTAACATCAGAGACACAAGTCTCGTCTTAAACAAACTTGATTTTCCTCCTACATACATGAGAACTCATTGTTTATGCTGGGAAAACAAGTTCTTGAACTTGACTTTTGGACTGACATGGCAGAATGTATATTCTATTATAGGATCACAACACCTAATTTGTCTTATATTAACATTTGTTTTACTCCAGAGGAACACCAGTGATTTCAATGGATTTTACTCTTGATTTACTCTGGTGTAAGTGTGGGGAGAATCAAGTCTGTAGTATCTGGAGATGGAAAAGACATATATGTGCACTCATTCCATCTCTCTGCAAAGATAGGATACATTCCACCCATTATAGGAGGTACAATATCAGGTATTAAATTGATATTAGATGTTAAAGTACAGTTAGCCAAAACTGAGAAATATGATGTGTTGTGTTCTATTGGTTAAAAATGAAGTCTTGGTAACATGTTGCTCATAATTTTGGTAAATTGTTCTTAATATGAAGTCAGGTATGCCAATTCAAAGAACCTGTTCTGAGTTTGTTTGGAAAATGCCTAAAATGCTTTAAAATGTATGTTTCTGATACTCAGTGGAATTTCATAGCGGGTACATATTTATTCTGTTGTCTAAAATTTGAAATTTGAAATTCTATAGAGAGTAAATGGCAGGCAATTTATTCAGCAGGAAAGGAAGCTATACGAACTTAGGCAAGCTGAGGATCTAGTCCAATATGTTTTACCCCTCTAAAATGTGCTTGTATCCATAACAATGTGTATGGCATCATCCTCATTTGGCTTATTTTCTTGAAATTTCTGATCTATCTTTGTATGTAGATTAATTAAGAAAACAGGTTGAGATATTCATTATGAGCTTCATCTTTCAGTGAAATGATGTTTGCATATCATTACAGAGAAACAAATGCAAATAGTACGTGATTGTCCTTATTTAATTGTTATAGAAAGTCTTATTGCATTCACAGCCAAGTGTAGAGCTAATAAAACTTTAGGATTCACTTGATTTATATGCAACTTAGACCTAAAATATGTAAATGTTGTAAAATGAGGAATGTGAGCTTTCCAGACTTTATCTGGAACCTTGGAAGCTATGTAAATTGATAGAGGCCTGACATATGCTACTGTGTCAAAATACATATAGATTTAAAAAAATCATTTTAATAACATCAATCATATTGCAGCAAAAAATGTAAATGTTCATGACATTACATATGGACTGCTCTGAAATGTTCTGGCAATCTTTTATGTTTGAGTGATGTTTCAACCCTGTCTTTTTTTTTTTTTTTTTTCTTACAAGTTTAAAAACACTGCTCATCTCTGTCATATGCTGTACAGGATAAAAGTCTTTTCCATTTTCTTAGCAAGGATCAGACAGCCAGGGTGCTGCTGAAACACAGAGAATATGCCGCTGTCTGTTCAAAATACAGCCTAATGAGCCAGACTAAATACAATTGACAATAGAGCTGTGGGAAAAGAAAGTGCTTTTGATGGATCTGTGTGAATCAACTGCAGCTTTAACCTGTAACTAGTTTTCATTTTTTCATCTTTACAATTTCCATTTCCTCTTTTTGTTGATATAAATTACATTTCTCTGGACTCTCCAGCCTATGTGACAGTTTTGTGTGCTCCGATAAGGAAACAGGAGGTCTGGTTATTATCCTAGTAATAATTTTTTTGTTTTTTTGTTTCTCTTTCTTAGTCACGACCTATTCCCTCACACCTTACTTCAGCAGTAGCAGAGAGTATCCTGGCTTCAGCCTGTGAGAGTGAAAGTAGAAATGCTGCAAAAAGAATGCGGTTGGATAGACAGCAGGTACTGTTATTTGGGGTCTACCACATCCATATTTATAATTAACGAGAGAGGGTAGTTTACATAGAGTATCACACAGAGGAGTGGTACATCTCTTATATTTACTGTTAGCAAAAATAATTAAATGTCTATGGATTTTATGTTTGAAATAAATACCTGAAAATGCCTTGTAACTACATTGTGTAGGTGTTTAGAAATGGGTTGAGCATATCAAGTGTAAATGGATGGATAAAGAGATTATCATACATCTGTGTGTAATAGTTGTGTACTTTATGTACTGTGTGTGTGTATATTATATATACAAATAATATACATAATGTACAGTACATGCATAAAATATATATGTATATAAAATTATACAATTTTATACTTTGCATTATTTATATATGTATAATCTTCCTCTGTGTGTGAATTTATAAATATAATGGAAGGGTGGAAATACCTATTTGTTTTTAGTAGAAAGGTTACTGAGATATTTCCCAAACTACTGTACTGTCAGTTCTCTTGTAAATCAGTCTTTTAAAATTCATATCAATATTTATCTTATTTTATTCTTATGTTATTCAATATCTAGCATACTATATGTTAAGAGTTTTAACTGTTTGCATTTTATTTACTGGAAACATCATGCTTCCTTTCCAACTTCTTAAAGTCAAAGCGGTAGCCAGTCTTAGATTTTTCTTATTTAATTGCTCCAAGATCATGGTGAATGTCTGACCTTTTTATTTAATCTGATGATATTGTAAAGTAAAACCCCAAAAACACCACAACTGTATTGAAACTTGATTTAAACTCATGGCTGATAAACTTTTTCTTTGTATGGACTTTTCCAAAGGGATAGACGTTTTGCTTTTATCTACTTTCTGTAGCCTTCCTTCACAGCCTTTTTTGGAACAGTGGTTGCTTAGGATTATCCTTAGATTGCTGATAGCTGAGAGTCTGGAAATGTATATTGCTATGTCTTTTTGATGATATTTTGTCTTTTGTGACATTTCAATTAATGTTATGGATACACCTTAAGGTTGATTAGTTACAGGTATGTAAAATATCTAATATTAAGTGCTGGTTAGTTTAGAGGCTGTTCTCATATAGATTTTGAAGTTTTTATATTCTATCATTTGCTCTCTGGGAAGCAACAGAGCTGCAGAACCAATGTGCTTAGCCCACAGAGAAGAGGGAAAGTATTATATTAACGCAGTTACTTTGAGTGCATTGATAGTCTCCAAAGGGAGAGTTGTCCTTCATGATCACAAAGATGGTGACAGGCCAAATTGGGATGACAGAGAGATTGACTGTGAAGAAAAATAGAACCCTCGGGATTCTCTCAAGAATGTGAAAGATTGATTTAAACAGAAACACTTTAAAACTATAGGTGGTAGCCTAACTGAGTACTATTAAGGCATTTTCTGGATTTGGATAATTCCTTTCACCTGAAGGTTTTGGTAGCACTTACAATAATTTCTTTTAATTTTTACTTCTAAAATGCATAATCTGGAGCAATGAAAATTCCCAATTAATCTTTTTAATTAAAAAGTTGCTGTTAAGGTCACAAAGTTGCCTGCACAGAAGATATATTGGATTCTTGATCCTTTTACCTTCCCCACTCTTTTTGGCAATAGGGACTTGGGGCACTATGGAAACAATTGTAAGTAATTACAGCAACGTCATAACTATAATTTTCCATTCTAAAGTTTCATGGTGTGTTTTTGAAATATGTGGGCAGATTCACTTGAGTCTTATGCCTGTTTACACAAGCGCAGGCTCTGGCAGAGATCCCAGCAGTGGAACCTGTGGGGGGATGAAGTTGCAGTGGTGAAAAACAACTATGTCATCAATCATGCCAGGAGGACCCTAGCACAGCACAGCACAGAAATTGAGTAGTCCTGGCAGGAAGGCAGGAAGCTAAGGTGTCTGGTGAGCATGCTCATTCAGCAGCTCCCTTCAACGTGTCAGGCCTTAGGAGCCTTGAATTAAAACTGTGCTCCACTTGTGCAAAACCCAATGGAGATCAGTACTGATACCACCACTTATCTTCCAAAAGAGTCAGATTGTCCTGGGAAGCAAGAGGTAATGAGCATCCCTGCTGCCAGCTTTTTAGAATATAGCCTGTAAATAGTTTATGTATCTATATCTATATCTCTATATACTGTATGTATAATATATAGGATGGGATTTTCAAAGGAGCCCCAGGGAGTTAGTCAACCAGATCCCATTGCAAACCAAAGGGGGTTAGGTACTTAACTTGCTTAGACTCCTAAGAAAATCCTAGCCATAGTTACAATATATAAATCCATCCATGCAGAAATCTTGTATCCATCTATGCTGAAAACTGCCTGAGGCAGGTATATTGCCTCTCAGAGTGGGCATTCATTTCCCACTGCATGGACCCACCTCCACTAGTAGATGTGGAGGGTGTCAGGTACCCTTCCTTGCCTCTCCTCACATACTTCAGGGAGTCCTACCACTGTTGATGCTAGAATTACAGAGTCCTTGCACTCCCTGAGCACAAACACTGGGATTGTGCCTGGCCCCTAACTGGGCATATGTGATGGTGATTTCTTGAATTCTGTTCTCTCTGACTCTACTGTCCCCTCAGGCACAACATGCCCCATAACAGGCTGTTGGGACTGTGTTATATACAGATCTCAAATAGGAATTTGAGGGTTTAAAATATTTCGCCTTCCAAGACAAGTATTTTAAAAACCATTTGGTAAACGGTGTTAATTTCAACAACAGTTTTGATGAATAATCAGCCCAACAACAGTTTAAGTCAATGAAAAGATCTAATGCAAAAGTCAAATCAAAGGTAACCCCAAATTGTTTTTAGTTACTTAATTTTTATTAAAGACAAACAGAATTGTTGATGATACTAATTACTTTCACGCCTAGATATTAAAAGAGCAGGTATCAACCTCAAATGCTATATCTTTTGTATTTAAGTGCTTTATTATAGTGTCCACATGTAACATTTTATCCACTAGTGAGAAAAAAAAATCCCCATCTTTGCACCGTAGAGATGCAAGCTCTCTTTATATCCTCTTTTGTGTGACAGTGACAAATATTACATTTTATGAGCAACTTCCTTGCTGTATTCTGACAAAGACAACGATAAATGTGGCCCTGATCCAGAAGAGCACTCAAGCCTGTGCTTAACATGAGGCATGGGAAAAGCCATGTGACTACTTACATGCTCTGCTAGATTGAAACCCTAATGCCCTCCATGTAAAAATCCAATTTTTGAAAATAAGGTAGTAAAATATGTGATTTATTAAAATCAGGCTCATAATGAGAAACTAGCTTCAACCTTACCTGTGGGGAGACCAGCATCTTTCCATAATGTTTGAATGTGTAATATTAAAGCATAGTCAGTTGTGGAGTTGTTTCCTGCAAGTAATACAAACACGTTTACTAGGTCATGGTAGCTTGGGCTATAATGCTTAGTTGTCTGACTGTGTTAGATGTTACCCAACTGCTCTTTTTAGCTTGACTGTATCTAGATTACCTTGAGGTTAGGCTCAGGTGGTTGGTCTGAAACCTGGATAAGTGCAGCGGATTTACATATAAGATGAATATTATCTGCCTTCAGAGCATTGTCATTTCAATTTGTGTTAGTCATCCAGCAGTTAGTGTTTATAGTTTGTAACTACATGGATTTATCCCACCGTACACTGATAACTGCACCAAGAAAAAAAGATTATGGACAAGAGGGTGGGGTCTAGCTGATCTGCCCGGAGCCCATGTCAGGAGGTGGTGTGCAGAAGTGGTACAGACCTGACCTTTACACTGCCCTGGTCCTGCCTCATCTCCATTCAGGATCAGACCTTTGGGCTGGGTTTTGAATGGAGTTGCTTCCAGCCTGTGTTCTGAGGGCTTCTCTAATTTAGGTTGACTGCAAATGGGCACAAGGGACCAAAACTACAGCTGAAAGTCAGTGTGGCCCTTTTTACCTCCTTCTTTTGCAGCGGGGAGAGAATATGGCATCATCAGAACCTCTGTGCCTCTGAAGGATCATGTTTACCAAAGGGATGATCTTCCCTAAGTCGATATTAAACTGGCTTACGGGCCATACTGCACCTGTGGTGAAATGCAATGCAAAGTCGTTACACTGAGCTGTAGGGATCTAGTGTGTTGTGAAATGGAGAGTTTTGAATGAAACTTAGCACAGACAGAATAAAAACACATTTGCATACATACATTGCATATGATGAATAGGTACGTGGCAGTGACAATAGCTTCTTTTATTGTATGCTTCTTATTAGGAACTTAGTTAGGACTGGGTTGATTAGACTGATTGGGAATAGAGATAATAAACTGTGGAACTAATTGTCTCCTCACTAAACACACAGGTAATCTGCAGAGAAGTTGTGATGACTATGGAAGCATAAACTTTTCTGTGCATTACCTCCTCACTGCAATGGCGCTGGAACAATTTTTATAGTAGAGGTGCTGAAGGCGGAAGCCGTGTATTTGGGTTGTTGTTACTACTTGAAGGCAGGGGATGTGGCAGCTCCTCTAGTTCTAGCATCTATGCCTCACTATAGAACCCCCTAAGGAGTTGCTGAGGGAAGGTGCCTGCTGTGGAATCCTGGGCCACATAGCTGGGGTTCAGCCACAGACCTGGTAGCGCTGCTGTGTGATCTAAAATCTTAGCAATTTCTGACTTTGCATCTTTTTAGTACATCAAGGGTTGGGCTCATGGTAGGGGTAGGGTGTGGTCTTCACCACACCAACCCACACCTCCATAAAGGCAGCCCAGAAGCAACTTTGGCATGTGGCTGTCAATGAGAAAAGAGACCTAGGGTTTGGCCACAGGATCCCCTGCATCCGAGGCAGAGAGGGCTAACCAGATTTCTAGGAGCTGCCAGCAGGGAGTCTCGGACCTCTGATAAATCTCCCAAAATATGTGGATGTTCTTGGCTTTCAGGGAAGGGTGAGAGTGATTCTCTTTTTATCACTAATTTACATATAATTTGAACCAACCCTTCCTTTTTATAAGAGAGAGTGAGGAGAAGAATGATTTCAAATGGGAAAATAAGGAAATGAGAACAATATTGGAAAAAATCATCTTTATTGTTATTTGGACACAAATGTTGTATATAACATTATGCACCTTTTTTCTCTATTATATTTAGAATGAATTCTCACCATTTTCCCATTTGCTTATGTTGTAGGTCTTATGTACAACAAAATACTGCTTGTTTTTAAATGAGGCAAAAAAGTGAGAGGAAACTTGCCACCAAAAGAGTATCTGGGCTCATGATAGGGGAGCAGAGCAGGGAAGATGGAAAGAGAAAGAAAGCAGATTAAAAGAAGCTCGTTCAGCGTGTGAGCTCTAGTCTAACTTGTAACGTTTATGTCTGGATGAGTGTATGGGTCTCTTTCTATACAAATATACATATTTGGCAAGATCTTTGGCTGGTGTAAATTGATGTAGCTCTGCTGACTTCAGTGGAGCTACACTGATATATACCAGATAAGGATCTGTCCCATTACGCACACAATATTGTGTATGTGAATAATATTCATACCTATTTCTGAAGATAGCAGACCAGATTGTCCCCTGGATTCAGGTTGCTGTGTGCCGCTCATGCAAAATGACCTTCAAGTCAGTGTGCCCTGCCATGGGAAGGAGCACCTTAGCACAAGAGGATCCTGGGGTGTAGAACCAGCACAATGATTTGGACTCAGTTTCCCATTCTGTGGCCAGGATTAGTGTGTGAAGACAGGATACCATCAGATCTTTCTCCATTATGCCAGAAGACAGGTCCAGCACATAGACAGCCCAGGATCAGGGGAATACAAAGATGTTTTAATGTCTCCTTTGCACCTCATTCATCCCCAGACTACACTGGGTGCTCCTTTGCCACACCCAAGGATTTAGCCCACTATATATCCACTACTTTTAATTTTCAACCTGATATTAGACGAGCAAGCATTCATTATTTCATGAGAAAACATTTTGTCATTTTAGTTTCATTATGACTAAAGAGCTATGATTTTTAAATTAGCTGACTGTTCAGAGAGTGCTGAGCTGAAATATTGTACAGAATGTGTAAATTGAGAAGTAGGCTTTTATAGATTTCCTCTCTTAAAAAAACTAAATATAAAGGGTACAGTTTCCTTTTGATTCCAGAGACCAGTTCTGAGTAATAAAAATCAGACAGCTTTCTAGCCAGCCACAGCTGATGTCATCATATATTCCCTGCACAGAAACACCATAATAGTAATTGTCATGCAAAAGCCAGAAGTCCAGATTAGTTGAATTTGATTTAATTCAACTATTATTTATTATTGCCTATAAGGCAAATGTGAGGTAGCATGATGAAGCTGTCAGAATATGTGTATGTCTCCATATGCGCATGGGAGACAATTTCTTTTCCAATGAAGAAACCAGTTATATTCAGATTTTCTTTAATTCTTGATGTGGGATCATACGCTTGAGATATCTTAAAAACAACTCAGTGTTAATCTCTTCTTATCTGTCTCTAGTTTCATTATTTCTTCAAGTATCAAAGAAGGATCTATTTATCTAAGTGTTAAATCGGTTCTGATTTAGTCACAACATTAAGATGGACTTTCACGTTACATTTCTGGACCCTGTGGAAATCATCAGTTTCTGTAATTTAAAAATAACTTTATCTGTAAATTATTCAGCCTTTTCATTGCCTCTTGAGTGTGGCAAGTTATAGTGTGCTTTATTGTTACTGTTGCACTCATTTTGAAAAAAGGAACCACCTTTCCATCCGAAAGAACTCTGTGACTTCCCATACTGTGCTCTGTAGCCACACAGATTACTGACTAGTAATGTCCTGAGGCACTAAAAGATAATATCCAGCACCCAGAGGAGGTATATGCTTGAAAATCCCAGATCTACGCTGTACAAAGTAACATAAATGAAAGATAAATTGGGAAAGATGTGGCGACTTTAAAAAAAACAACCTCTGCCCTCCTCTTCCCCACCATTCCAGTTTTTGGCAAAATAGAAACAAATCTACAGATCGCAATGCTATAGAAGATGGTGGAGGGGTAAAGAATTTTGCTTCATTTAATAATTTTAACAGTATTGCTTTTAGCTGCCAGAGGAGTAGAAGTAGATGACTATTAGGTTTCTGACAAAGCAATTATGGCCTAGACACATATGCTGGGAGCTGACCTGACATTTGTCTCTGGATAGTTGTCATAGCAGCAGCCTGAATAGAGCAGCTTGATACAAATGCATGCTGCAGAGTGGATGTAAGTTCTGCACTAATGCAATACATCTGAATGTTAATAGAAGTGCACACATGCTGCCACTTGGTTGAAGCCACTGCTATTGTGTTTCATTCCATTTCTCTAATTCCTAAATGTTCACTTTTAAATCAATTCAGGTTTGCAAGTTTATGTTAATGATCTACCTTCAGCCAATTTGTGGCACCTTCTCTCTAGGTGATTCCGTGGTAACAAGGGGGTTGATGCTGGGGAAGACTCTTCAAGTACAGTTTTGTTAACAAAAGAGATGTCCAACTGCTACAAACCAGGAGCAGCCAATAACGCCATTAAGAAAGGAAGAAATTATCTGTGGACAAATTATAGATAATTGCAAAACTGTTTTTATATGGCAATGAGGGAATGGACCATTCCAGGACCATTGTATCAGAGTTTCAGCACGGAGAAGGAATTAAGGCCTCTAATTCTTTGTTCTTGAGGACTGAGAGTTAGAATCTCAGCACTGCCTTTAATGCATTGATTCTAAATGTTGACAGGGAGCAGGTATCTCCTGGATTACAATTCAGACAGTAGGAAAAGAGGGTGGGGGATATATAATTTTGTGTGTGGTGTTTACTTTCCAGATAAATGTGCACTGCAGCTCCTGGGAGGAAGGAAGAAACAAATTGCAGGGTTCCTACGTTCCTACGTGCCTCTTTTTATTCTGTTGTTTATATTCTTCATTTCTGTATCAAGTGCAGACTTGAGCAACATTTGCTACAGAAAAAGCAAGCATGCAAAAATATCTCACAACAAAAGGCTAGATTGTGCCTTTGAGCAGGGGCGGCTCTAGACATTTTGCCGCCCCAAGCACGGAGGGTCCGCTGGTCCCGCGGCTTTGACAGACCAGTGGACCCTCCGCAGGCAAGCTGCCGAAGGCACCCTGCCTGCCGCCCTAGCGGCGACTGGCAGAGCGCCCCCCGCAGCTTGCTGCCCCAGGCATGCGCTTGGAGCCCTGGTGCCCGGAGCTGCCCCTGCCTTTGAGGCAATGCTTATAGTAAAGGATGGTATGAGGCTACACTGCCCCAGTAGGACCATGGGACATGTTCTGCCTCAGGAACTAACAATGCCTACCAGAGCTCCTCAGCATGCATGAGGAACAACAGCCCATTATAGGGTGCAGCTTTTCCCCACTCTCTCTGTGCAGGCTGGTGTGGAAGGAATAAGGCCTTGCCTCCTCTTGGCCCCCTTTGGGGCACCAAGTGCCCCTGGAAGAGCAGACTGAAAAGACACCGCAATTGTGCCTAGCCTGTACATGACAGCATTGCAAGGAACGGAGGGAAGGCTGCTTGAGCCATCACTCCACTGTGCATCTGCATAAGGAACTAGCAGAATCAGGCTCAAAATGTTTGCATTTGAGAATGGGAGGTTTGTTGAGTCTTTTTGACTATAAAAGAGCAATTAGAAAAATCCTTTCTATTTCAGGCAATTAAAAGCAGCTTATTAAAAACAGGAATGCTAACACAAACATAGTAGGGCAGAAGTTTCAAACTTTAGTCAGTGCATGTCAATAGAAGCTGGAGAATACTTTGCACCTCGGAAAAATCAGAATACCTGAGATTAATGCAGCAAAGTACTTAGTTGTCTGAACAGGGATTCAGGTATCTAATTTCAGGTATACAAATTGGACCGTTTTGACCATAGATTAATAAACCATCTCTGAGAATAATTTGGCATCATCACATAAATAGACACACATGTGCATGCACACAAGTTTTTGCTTTAGCCCTTTTTCCTCTCCCGCCAGATCCCCACCAAATGATTATTTCACTTCTGAGTTGAACTACAATTTCCTTTTGTGCTTCCAAATTATGCGTTCTAACCACTGAGGCACAAAATGTTATGTAGGCACAATTTAGCTGGGTATGGATTATTGTTGAGAGATCAAATTATGTGCAAGCATTGAGAAATTTAGCTTTCTACCCAGAATGCAATAGCCATATTGTCAAGAGTAGGAATATAAGCAGCATTGTCATTTAAATCCTGCTGCCTTTCAAGTTAATGGCAAAACTCCTAGTGATTTCACTGGTTCAGGATTGGGTTCTTTGCTAAATGCCGTTAGAATGGAATGTTGGATATTGCAGACAAAAATATTCCTCAGCCCAAAAGGTATAAATTTGATACATATATTTGACAAGAATAATGCGCCAATTGTGCAGTAGCAAATAATTTCATGCCTTGGACATACAGTAAGGCCTAAGGATGAACACCTAATTTTTTTTATTTAAACATGGTTTTAGTAGATTAGAAAGATTATGGATTTGTTTTTTCTATGTGGTGATTTCTCTTTAGGGTTATCCAGAAGGGTCCATACACAGCACAAACTGAGCATGTACAGCTGAAATAGAAGCTGCTTGTTTCAGTGCAGGCACTAAAGATCCAGCGGTTTAATAACATATTTGAAGTGGGTTAAAATTAATACCAAAATTTATCTGAAACCTTTGGAGCTGAAGGATGAGGGCTGGATGGGCAGGTGAAAAGAAATATCTGTAGAGCAGCCCCAGGAGTTCTTCTCTACCCCTCTTTGGAGCCAGGATGGTGTGAATAGGCGGCAGCATTAATCTTCTCTCCTAAGCCTGTGTAAGGATCATGGATTCTTCTTTCCCCACCATTCAGTTAAAAAGGAAGCCTGGATCTCTGCTACCCAGAACCAAAAATGGAGATAGCAGAGGTGGGCATTTTCTCCATGCATGGAGACATTTCTTCTCCCATCCTTTCATTTGGATATACCAAATGAAATATGATCTATTTTTAAGCCTTGTCTTGACTAGCTTGAGACTAGCATAAGAGCCTATTCATCTGCTATTTTCTGCTTATAGTCACCTATAGGTATTGGAGCGGGAGTCCGGCTGCCTGTAGCACAGAGGGGAAGTTATGTTTTTGAGAGTGTAGCCTTGTCTACACAAACTTTCCCCAATTTAGTTAAATTGATTTAGTTAAACCAGTACAAAAACCCCTGTGTGGACATGGTTTATTTCAGTTTAGCTGAAACGTGTCCCTAGTCAACTGCAGTTAAACTGAAATAAACCATGCATGAACCAAAATAAGTGTCCAGATGGGGTTTAACTATATCGCTTAAAATTCACATTTAGTTAGCTGTGTGCAACACTCCATAAATCAACAAGTTGTTTATGTGTGGCAGCGGGGGGGATATTTATATAATTCAAACATTGGCCAGACATCCCCAAACTAAGACTGTTTTTCAAAGTACAAATAATGAACCAAATACACTGCCCCAGAACAGCACCAGCTGCTAGATGCCAGCATGGAGCAAGGCAGCCAAGCAAGCTGCGGCCTGCAGCCAAGGCATCATGCCAGAAGAATCCTTCTCTAGAATAAGGAAATATGGGGTACTGATCGTTAATGCAGTGCACAAAGCCACTGCTTGTTACTTTTGATATTTCTTATCAGCCATCTTCTTTATTGGTTTCTTTGATTAAACAAATCAGAACCTGCACTTTCCTAAGGCTGGTAAAGGGTTGTTACTTTGTTTTTCCTGTTTATGCATTCTAGTTTGAAAACTCACTGACTCTCCATTAGGGAATGAGATGGTCATACCCCCAAAGCATCTCCTGTTCGTCTACTGACTCTTGTTTTAAAATGTAAAAATCTGTCTTTATCAAAGGTAATGATTTGGGGGCTTGGCTCATATACTGCACAGTAGCAGGTCAAGGTGAAATTCATAATAGGACAAATTTCCTTTTTCTTAGGGCCATATTTCCCTCTTCCAGTAAATGTGGTGGGTCGTTTTTTTTTTTAAGTCTCCAGAATGTATGTATTTGCTTCTGAGACTTTTTTCTTTAAAGTATAAAAGTCAAGTTATACCGGAGGCAGTGTATGAAAGCAGATAGCGCACATCAAATGCATGCAAAGAATTTTCGTTTTCACAGATTTACAGTTCAAATTTAACAAGGCAGACTTGAAATAGAGTAACTACATATCGAACAGCTATAATGAAATAAAAGGGAAAACACGTTAGTATCTATGATTCACTACGTTCATACAAATAATTTTGAAACATTAGCTATTAAAAGCTTTCCAACTGCCTTCTCATTCTGCAGAGAATTTTGTTCTATTTAACTTTATAGCAGAATGATTTGAAGTCACTAAATGCGAACGGTATATGTGCACACTATGTAAGTAGCAACTCTTCCCTTAAATACTCTTTCATTTAGTCTTTATATCTTATAACTTTTTATTTTCTTCTGATCAGGAGAAGTAGGTTTGTAAAGACAGCTATCCGTCATTTGGGACCAGAATTCACCCATTAGGGGGACAATTTACATAAACTTTTCAATACTCAAACTCCTACAAATCTTGTTTTTCTTCTAAAGAAAGAACTCTCTAATATATATACTTTTTAATTTAGTGGAAACAAATAGCCAGCATCAGTCTCACTCTTCATGTCAAGGCTGTCGTCTTCTGGTTCTAAATAAAGAAGAATTCCATTCAGAATCTGATTTTAACAGTGTAATCTGCATGTTCCAACATACATAACATGAAGGTTAGAAATAGTGTCCAGTTATAAGAAAGCAGCAGGCACAATACAACAGTATAAAGCTAGAGCTGATGCAACATGTAATGTTACCCCATAGTTTTTCAACAAATGTCTTTTGTTTATTTAATTCTCCAAGCCCTAGATCTAGTAGGCGCAGTGCTAGCTGTTTGGTGTCACGAAAAAGTACTATCAGTAGTGGGAGTTATATGGATTGCAATTCTCTCAGTGAAGAGACCTGCAGTCAGAGGTTTAACTCTGGTAACCCTGATATTATTGCAATTATAAAATCTGCAAAACTGGCACAAGCAGGACTCCAAGAGTCCCACACATTTCCCCAAAACATCCCTAAATAATCTGATTCATGCATTTAAAATTTCTCATTTTTGGCACTGCTACTGCCATTGTATCATTGACATCAGCTGAGCTATGCTGATCTACAGCAGTTGAAAATCTAGCCCATCACGTTCACTGCAAAATGTTGCTATATTAGATTTAAAAGAGTTTGATGGTCTAACTAGGATTGCTAGGATGAGACATCTTCATTTTAATCAAACACCAGTATTTCACTCTGTGTTCTTCAAATGTACGTGTACCATGCTCAAAGAGCTAAGTAAGTGCTACATAGCAAAATTTGTGCTGAATGAGAACAATAGACTAGGAAAGGAGGAGTTCCTCCTCCTCTGCATCACAGTTCATCAGTAAATACTATGTCATTGTCGTCATACATCAGTATCAATGGTACATTGATTCATCCAACTCATCACCTGAAGGCAAAACTGTTCATGGGTTGAGAAAAGATGACGTAGTTTCCATGGGTTTCAGTTTGATTTTGTTTTGAAGAAAGGTCAGATATTTAAAGACTCATCCATTTGCACTGCCATTAAATTGGAAAGTAGTAAAAAATGATCATCATCCTTGTTCGGCAAGCAGTTGTCCACTGCAGATGATATTGGCTTCCAAAGGCCCGTAGAGAATTCACCAAACCACACAATTCTCTCCTAAGCAGAACCCTTACTCCTTCTCCACAAACACTTCATCTGGAGTTTGTTTATTCTCAGATTTTTAATTTACTTTTATTCTAATAAAAGATGTCCTGGAAGCTGGAGTTCTTTATCCAGTGCCTCATTTTTATGATATGTGTCATTCAATGACTATAGTATTAGCCTGGTGGTCTACAGGTAACATAATAATCCTGCTTCCATAGTCCCTTGCTTCCAATCCACCTTGGGCTCTGAGCTCTATGGCAGCAGCACAGGGGAAGTATTTCACATCCCTCTCCCCCCTCCCCCCCAGCTGCTCACCTCTGGCAGGTTGGAAGAGTAAGTGCACGTCTCTGGAGAAAAATCCATCTAGCCTCTCTTTGCACAGGGAAGGTTGGTCACAATGTGAAGTTAAAATGGCAAAAATATATGAAGATCCTGAAAGGACACTCCTACCAAACCAAGGGCTAAATCTTGGCTTTAACATGAGCCCTGAGCAAGGCCCCGTGCATTGTTGTGTTGTCTTGGGTCTGCCCAAGAAGGTGGCTGTGACTCAGCATCAAAACCTGCGTCCATATCTCCTCACTGCTCTTAGAAGGAAGTTTCCTGCATGAGGCCTACGCCTAGAGCAGCATACCTTCCCGATACACCAGCTATACTAACTAATCCACTGGGGGTGGAGCCAAGGCTCCACTTGCTGCCTGCCCCATTCTGCCCATCTACGCAGCAAGGGCATAGCAGCTGTGAAAGCTACTCTTCTCCCAGCACTGCAGCCTTAGTTTGAATGCCTGAATTTCTTCACAATGAATATTGAAGCAATGATCATAATAGGTACATTAATAAAGGGTTGTGCCCATTTTAATCATTCCACAAAAACTCTCTGAGCCTTTAGCCTAAATCCAAAGACCTCTAGGTCAGTGGTTCATTCCAAATATGCAGACCAGATGGAATTCTGCCTTCTACTTGACTGAAGATATTCTTAATCAGAAAATAGCAATCTTTGGACACAGCATTTAAAATTTCATCAGAGAGGCACTGTTTTTCATTCTGCTCAATTTGCCATGCTGGAACATCTGCTGGAAACCATTTGCAATTGCTGCCAAAGACATCAGCGCTGAAATTGTTATCATCCGCATGTTCAAAACTTTAAAGCAAGCACAGGCTTCAGCCATGTCCCTGCATGTAGTCTCCCAAAACAATTTGGCAAGGCCAGTTGTCTCAGCTCAATACTAAAGTAACATGGGTTGCAGCCTTAAGTGGATTAACTTGCACAGCACCTGCCCCATTGTACCTGGCTCAAACATCTGTCATTAGGCTCTCCCTTTGTGAGCACTAAATTCAGCCACACATTTTAAATTGAAAGATTTTTGCATCTCTTTGTCCATTTGGTGGAAAAAGATCAAGCCATGGGCAAAGCAAATATACTAGCTCACTTTCTAGACCCTCACTAAAGAATGGCAGACTTCTCCCAGACAGTATAGATACTGATAAAAACGTGTCATTTTTTATTTGACGAGGTAGAGGCCTTGTTCTTTAAAACAAGAAAATTTCTCCTCCAGTAACTTGGTCCAGAGTTGTACACACACTGACGTCTGGGGTTGATTTCTGAAACTGAAACGTCAAAAGAGGAGAGTGTATGCTGTTCTCCAGCTATCAGAATTGATAATGAACTTTGCTAAAGCTGATGTTGGCATGAAAGATGATCCCTTTGCTGTGCTGTTGCTCAACCAAAAGCATTTAATCAACACTTGCTGTTATGATCATTTTGATTTGATAATCAGTGCCTCTTCTGAAATGGTTTTCCATTCGGCATGTGAACTAGCAGTGACCAAAGAACAAGACTGAAACACTGATGTGGAAACATTCACATTTTATTTAATGTTAACTTAAACATTTTAGTCTACAGATGTGTTTCTATCAGAAATGCAGAAGCATGAGGACCATTTCCCCCTCTCCTCCACATGGCACATTTTTATTTTCATCTTCTTTTCCATTGCAATCCTGTGCTTTCATGTCTTGTCAAATATTGGCATCTATAGCCTTTGATGGTGGATGGTGATGTTGGCAGTTCATTTTAGTATTTATAGCCTTAATGCAGAAGGAATCTACTGCTCTTCTAAATGGAAATTGTGGTGCAAGCCATTCTGATCTTTGTTCTCTAGGTTGTATCATGAAGACTCTTCCTGTAAAATTATGTTTGTTATTTTTGTCCCTAAAATATAAATAGCCCAAAGAGTTTCAAATACTGAACTCCAGAGAGGAATCCAAACTAAATATCTAGAGCTTTTTGAGATACACACCAAATATTGTAGTATTTGCAAAGGAATCTGTATTTCTTTGTATAATGTAATGAACATTCCAGAAAAGTTAAAGCCAAGTATATGTGCTGCCCTTATAGTCATGGTCAAGTTTAAAGGTTCAAAGAACAGGAGTACTTGTGGCACCTTAGAGACTAACAAATTTATTTGAGCATAAGCTTTCGTGGACTACAGCCCACTTCATCAGATGGGTAGCCCAAGAAACCTTATGCTCAAATAAATTTGTTAGTCTCTAAGGTGCCACGAGTACTCCTGTTCTTTTTGCGGATACAGACTAACATTGCTGCTACTCTGAAACCTTTAAAGGTTCAGTTTGGTTCAGATAGGAACCTGAAAGTTTGAATGGTTTGAATGAATGGACTATCCAAATCTTTTTGGTCTGCAAATGGGACTGTAAAGCTCACAGGAATGTCTTTATAATGAGATTTCTATTAGGCCCCATTTACGTTCAAGCTGAATATACCACACTTGCAGCTTTTGTTATGATACTTTGGTGCTTCCACTCCTGACAGAGGCATGTAAAAGTGAGAAAAACAATGGGGATAAAGTAATCAAAACATTTTCAAACAACAAAAATGTTTGGTTTGAGTTTTGAGAAACAGTCAAGTTCATTGTTGTATCCTTAACGCATCAGTTGGGGGAGGAGGAATGACACACATGGAGTCCTTCTGTTGGCCTGTGGTTAAACAGTTCTCAGCCCTAGCATCTCATTCTTTGGCAGGAACTGTGTCCACTGGGTTTGTAGCACAGTCAGCTTTTAAGGAAAGGAATCTTTGCATCTCTGAACAATGGCCACTCTCTTCCAAGTAAGGATCAGCCCTCATCACCAGACCTGTCTAGAGAATATTAGATGTTTCCTGGGGCTTTCAATGGAATGAAAATTGTCCTCGTGACCTAGCCAAAGATGGGGAGAACCACTTGGCATAGAAATCTTTCTTGGTTGGTTATCAGAGAACTATGATTTCTTCTTCTTTGCGTAGTTTCCATATGGGTGCCCCATTCTTGATGTGCATGCTCCCCACACGCTTTGGATTAGAGACGTTCATTAGCAGTGTCCATTCAGTCCAGGACTGTGCCATTGGCATCTTTGTGCCCTGCACCAAGGCTATATCAAGCTGCATAGGCAAATCACTCCCTCAATTCCTTCTCAAGTGCCTTGGCCCGAGACACACCTAGCGTATCTGCTTCTTGCTTACTGTGGTAGTTTTGGAGCTTCTTATTAGTTAGCTAGCTAGTCTAGTATTTGTTTTTTTAAAAAAGCTTTTCTAGTTACAGAGATTCGCACCAGGGAAATTCTCCCTGTCAGGGACACGCCCAGTTCACTGGGGTTTAAATGCTACCTCTCATGTAAAGAAGCCATTCCGGTCAATGACGAATATTCAAAGTGTGTTCGCTGACTGAGCTCATCACATGTGCTGCAGAAGTGCAGCTTCAGCCTGCCTCTGAAATCTAGGGCTCAGAAGAACCAGAAAGTCAAACTTTAACTCTTCATGATGGAACATTCCACCCATCCCACTTTGGAACCAGGTCAGGACCCCCCTGGACATCAGTTTCCAGGAGCCGTCAGGGCACCTTGGCGCAACATTCTCAGAGGCAAAATCCTCAGAGAACTCCTCCAAAGCCTCTCCGAAGAGAAGATCTATTTCCCCTCCCAGTGATTTCCCCCTCAAAAAAGACTTCAGTCTCCAGCCAGATCTACGGCCTCTGACAGGTCTTCCTTGAGGCTCAGTATCATATGCGGGAAAGGTTCCTTCGGTACAAGGGACATGGGAAAATGCCATGGCTCTAAGACTAAACAGGGTTCTGGGAAGACCTTGGTACCATTGGCTGAGGACTGTACCAAACATTAAGGATTGATACCTCTTGAACTCCACTCTCTGTGCCCTTAACAAGTGTCATGGTACCATGTAACCCTTTAACTTCATTGGCTCCAGCCTCAAAGTGCTCTAAGGCCCTGGTACCATTGAATAAGGATAAACACTCAGTACCGCAACATTCTTGGTAACACAGAACTTCCAATACCAGAGGGAATTGGCGGTGACCACTGAACCAGTGTCTTCATTATCAACAGGTACCATGCATCTTTCGGTACCAAGAACCTCTTGGTCTCTGGAACCCTTCACCTCCCTGGCGCTGTCTCCCCCTTATTCTTTGAGAGCTCCTCCATTAGATGAAAAAGAGGCTGATAGTGATGACTACTTTTCTTCTGCTTCTTCCATTTCAGTGCAGGGTTTTCCAGTACACCCTCACACTAACCCCCACCCCGTTCCCAAAGGAGAAGGGAAGATGCTCCGGGACCTCAATATTCCTTGAGGGAGCAATGTTGGATGCCACCTTCTCCCCTATATGGGCCTCAATGGTCTTACTGGACAGGCTATTGTTGGCAGTTCTCTAGTGCCCCAATCCTATCCCATCAGGATGATAGGGAGACCCAATCTTCCCCTTCCGATCAGCAGGAGGAAACATCTGAGGAGCAGGAGTCCATGGCAGACAAAGAAGCCATGGCTCAGACCACCCTCTCATCCTCTTTGCTGGATGATGACCTGATGCCTTCCCCCATCTGTAACTGATTTTTGCCAGTTCTGGGAACTTGTTAAGCAGATGGTAGACTCTCTGCAGACACCCTTCAAGAAGTTCAGGGAACTCTAACACAAGCTACTGGATGTTTTGGACTCTGTGATGTCACCTAGAGTTGCCTCCCCATTAATGAGGCTCTACTGGAACCCACTAGAACCATCTGGCAAACCCCAGCTATAGTGACAGCCACTCATAAGAGGGTGACATAAAATATTATGTCCCCTCCAAGGACACTGCATTCCTCTTCTCCCACCCACTTCCCAGTTCTCTGAGTGTTGATGTAGTGAATGAGTGGGGCAAACAAAACCATTATAAATCCACCCCATATGTCAGAGACCAAAAGTGCCTGGACCTCCTGGGAAAGAAGGCCTACTCATTGGTTACGCTGCAATTTCATATTGCAAATTACCAAGCATTGATGGCCAAGTACAATTTTATCAACTACGTGAAATTTGGGTCATTTACTGAGCACCTTCCCCCAGATGACAGGGAACAATTCCAGGCCACTATTGCTGAGGGATAGTTGCTGGCAAGAACATCTTTGCAGGCAGTACTCCATGCTGCACACACCACAGTTCATGCCATCTCTGTGATTGTGGTGATGTGTAGGTGTCATAACTAGATAGGTAAGGTAAGGGTTAAGTTTCTTTTACCTGGAAAGGGTAACCAAACACCTGACCAGAGGACCAATCAGAGAACTGGATTGTTTAAAGTCAGGGGCGGGAATTTGTATACCAGGGGTCTTTGTTGTTTGCTCAGCTGTGAGTAAACAAGGTTTCCTCCTAACTCCATCTTATCTTAAAGTTTCTTCTAAACATCTGTAAGTACCCAGGGAACGCAAAGTAATTCGGCTATGATGATCTTTGTGGTGTATTTACCTGTATGTTGATTTGTTGGACTGGTTTAATTGGGCTATCTTTAAATCAGACTGTTTTTTCATATCTTCTTATAAGCAAGAGCCTGTATTGAGTTTCTTAATGCAAGATTATTGTTTTATATTTTCTTTCTATTTTTATATAAACTTTTTCTTTTAAAACGTGTGGAAGTTTCTTTTCCTAGGGAGGCAAAGGGAAGGGAAAAGCCAGGCTGTGAGCTATTTTCCTATTGCTTTCAGGGAAGGAGCAGGCTACGGGGCAAGAGACAAAGAATCATCTCTGTTCTCTTGTGGTTGAAGTTTTTTTCCTGTTACTGCTACGAGAGCAGACACGGGGGAAGGCAAAGCCAAGCTGGTGGCATTTTGCATCTCAATTGTCCTGAGGGTAGAGAACGCTTATCGCTTGGGAAGTAGAGAAACCGGTTTCTGTGCAAGGCGGGGAAGGAGGGGAGAAGGGATTATTTCCCCTGCTTTTAGCATCCAAGGGATTTGGAATCTGGAGGTCCCACCCAGGGAGGGTTGGGGACACCAGAGAGAGGAAAGGGGGAGGTCAGGCCCCCTAAAGTAAATTACCTACCTGACCTGGTGGCAGCCCAAATACCCAAGCTGGTAGTGAGCTTGGGGGAGTTTCAGGTAAGCCCCCAGACTTTTGGACGCAAAAGTCCAGGTTTGGGACAGGACCAGATTGTGGACGCTAAAGTTCAGGTCTGGGACTGGGACGGCTAGATTACCACAGTAGGGCATCCTGGCTGTAGTTGTCTGGCTTCCCCAGGAAGTTCATTAATGGTTGTGGCTCTCCCATTTGATGGACGGAAGTTGTTTGCAAAGAACATTTATGAATCTTTAAAGATTCCAGGGCCACATTGCGCTCATTAGGCACCTATACTTCTGCAAACAAATGGAAGTTCAACAGATACAAACAGCTCAGAGATCCTACCCTATACAATTCTCTGGATTCAAGAAACCCACAACCCCTCCCTTCCCCAGGAGGAGGCACAGATTCCAGAGAAAGAGACCCTCTAACCCATCTGATGTGGCTCAGCCCCAAGGCATCATCATCAAAATGCCAGTTTTGACAGGATAGTCTAGGGTTTGAATTCCCACCACTCATTATCCTGCCAGTGTTTTTCTCACCTTCCCCCATTTGGAAACTGACTCTCCTGCTTCCAGCTTGCATGGTAGTGTATCACCTTGAACAAATAGGTGTTGGAAGTAATATCATCAGGCGACACCATCTATTTACCTCTCTCCCTCCTCCTCATTCCCCTTCCCCATTCCTCTTTAGGGACCCCTCTCACGAGCCACTGCTAAAGCAGGAAGTAAACACCCTTCTTCATTTAGGAGCAATAGAATCGGTACCTGCTCAATACAGGGGAAAATGCTTCTATTCGAACTATTTCCTCATACCAAAGAACGGTGGGTGGAGATAAATTCTAGCTCTGAGACTCCTAAACAGATTTGTGAGACCCCAGAAATTCACGATGGTGACCCTGGCAGCTATAATTCCTTCTCTAGATTCAGGGGCTTGGGTTTTGGCCCTTGACCTCCAGGATATGTATTTCAATATAGCAATGCACCCACCTCACAAGAGATTCCTCTGATTTGTGGTGGTCCAGGATAGTTTCCAGTATCAAGTGTTTCCCTTCAGCTTCTTCCCAGCTCAGAGAGTATTCTCAAAGGTTCTGTTAGTAGTGGCTGCTTATCTGTGTTGCCAGGCTATAGTGGTAGTCTCGTACTTCAGCAATTGGCTACTTGAATAGATCTAACCAAGAAGTGCTGTCTCCGTTTTTGGACCTGGGCCTCCAGCTGAATGTAGAAAAATCCACACTAACGCCTGTTGAATATACAGTTCACAGGCGTGTGTCAGGATTCTCTGGTATCCAGGGCATCTCTTCCCATAGACAGGTTTTGGACTTTACTGAGCCTCATCAAAATAATTCAAGACAGTCCTCAGACCTCAGTCAGAAACTGCCTTCAGTGTCTGGGTCACGTGACCGCTTATACTTTTGTGACAGAGCATGTGAAGTTACACCTCTACTGTTTCCAGGGGTGGCTCAGAATGGTTTACTAACCAAAGAACACAGTCTAGATAAGCAGGTGTCAGTTCCATGGTGGTGAAGCATTCCCTAGACTGGTGGAAGATTCACTGCAATGTAGGGGCAGAGGTCCCTTTCCTCCAGCCAGTCCCAACAGTGACCGTAATCACAGGTTCATCTTTGTTGGGTTGGAGGGGGCACCTTGTCTCCCTGACAGCATAGGGCAGGTGATCACCTCAATAGACCATCCTCCATGTCAACCTCCGGGAGCTCAGAAGGTCAGAAATGCCTGTCATCATTTTCTTCCTCTCATCAGATGCAGATATATCAAAGTCATAACAGACAACATGGCATGCATGTTTTATATTAATTGTCAAGGAAGGGCGAGACCCCCTTTCCTCTGTGACAAAGCAATCAAGTTGTGGAATTGGTGCACAAGGCATCAGATAAGGATCTCACCAATGTATCTGCCTGGTATACAGAATGTCGTGGCCAACTCATTCAGCAGGTGCTTCTTCTCCCAAGAATACGACTGGGAGTCGAATTCCTGAGTTCTACCCAGAACCTTTCAGACTTGAGAGTTTTCAGAATTTCACTACAATAGCAAACAAAAAATGTCACCTATTTTGCTCAAGGAGAGCTTTAGGTCACAATTCACCGAGGGATGCCTTCCTCCTGCCTTGGATGGACAGAATGTTTTATGCCTTCCCTATGATGCCTCTCATCCTCAAGGTGATAAACAAGATCAAGCTGTGCAAGGCCAGTCTTTCTAATAGCCCCGGTGTGGTCATGGCTAGCGTTGTTCCCTTACCTGTTTCACCTGGCTTTCTATCCTCCAATAGACCTTCCAGCCGTCCCTCAACTCCTCTCTCAGGGCGCTGGACATCTGACGCATCCCAACTGGGGCATTCTTCAACTCAAGGCTTGGTTTCTGGATGGTTTGCAGGGCTAGAGTCATCCTGCTCTGTGAAGGTACACAACACATACTATTAAATAATAGAAAAGCTTCTACCAGGACTACTTACCTCCAGAATCGGACAAGATTCAGCAAACTCCACAATGCTGGCCCTGCATCTGCCCCTCTTCCTCTCATTCTGGAGTACCTACTACAGCTTAAGAAGTCAAGACTGTCCTTGTCATAAGGTAAGGTAAGGGTTAATTTTCTTTTACTGTAAAGGGTTTACAAAGGGAACCAAACACCTGACCAGAGGACCCAAATCCACAAACACGGATTTTCAAAATAAGGGTGAACCCTGGAGGTTTTTGGCTTTGTTCTGGTTTTTTTGTTTCCTCGGCTGGAGTAACAACTTCTCTAACTCCATCTTCTTCAGAAAAATTAGTATCAAGTTGGACTACAAAAGAACCAAAGAATAAACGCGATACTCTGCGACCGGGCTCGTGATTCTTTGATTTTGGTATTACATGGTTGAATTCGGATCTGGTTAATTGGGCTATCTTTAAAGTTAAGAAGCTGAGTATAATCACATCAAAGTTCTTAGAGCGAAATGAGCCAACTGTATGACTCTACATTTGCAAGCTATTATGTTATCATGTAATACTATCTTTGTCTTGATACAAAGTTCTTTTTAAAACTTTGCAATTCCTATTACCCTATGGAGCGCCAAAGGGAAAGGAAATTCTAGACTGCCCACGAAAGTCAGCTGTACACTCTGTGTAAGGGCTAGGAGGGCGGAAAAAAACTCCATGCCGGTGGGAAAGTAGTAGAGAGAGAATCAGCTCTAGTCCCTTGGTGCTTATAGTCTTCGCTCCTTGAGAGACGGAGCCCAATTCTCTTGGTATCGTATGTAATGTAGATTGCATAATCCCAAGCAGGCGGAACAAGCGAGAGACCGAGGGGAGAAGGGAGGGTGAGATCTATACTTTGGCCGTTAGATATTTCATGATGTCTTGCGGGTCCTCCCAGGGCAGAGTTGGGGAGGCACGAGAGGGGGGGAGGGGCTCCCCCCAAGGAATTTGGGAATCATGCTGAAGTAACCTCAATATATTTGGTGGAAGGAGATAAGATCGCAAGCTGGTACAATAGCTGGGGGAGAATCATAGTAAGCACCAGATTTTGCACGCTAAAGGTCCAGGTTGGACAGATGCTTCCAATGGAAGGGCCAGATCAACCGAAATTCATCAAAGTTCATGCGCCAACATAACAGCGATGCTAGCTCAGTTGAACGGGTTCTTTCTGCTGTTGTTCCCCACACGAACACAACCACAAGACTTTCTGCAAAAAAGCATCAGTGAATCTCTTACTCCAGACGATAAAGTTTGTTTCTGCTTTGAAGCTAATTTGTTCCTGAAAAGCTCAAAAGCCCAGATTTGGAACACATGGCAACATGCTTCCTCTATTGATTTAATCAGGAAAACAGCTGTCCTAATGTGATTACTCAGCCTGTGAGAATGGAGAGATTGCTTTAACTCGGACAGAACACACTATTTAGCAATCTCACCTAAACATTCGGATGAAAATACTACAATCACACAGTGTCTATCCAGCATCCGTTCTCCCCAAAGTAACTTGGAATTTCACCCTCGAAATGAACCACTATAGTGTCTGTCTTGGTTATCTTCTTCCGAAGCAAAAAATGCATATATCCCAGTATATCAGCACCGGGAACAAAGCAGCGCGTTAGACCAAACTTGTTAGATGTCTGGCAAGGGTGCCTATGTCTATATCACACTGCGGCAGAGAACAAACCAATTTGTAAAATGTAAGAAATAAGAACCGTTTCCTTTGTGAAATTACAAACACTATAGGTTCGCTCCAGTGAGTCCAATCATCCAGGACTCTACTGAGTCTGAGAGAAAGAGTAATATATGCTCTCTTCATAAAACAGAGAACCACCGCAGGCGACCTGCGACATGATCCGACTCCATCGTCCGAACTATCAGCATTTGCACCACCCGGACCAAGTCACAGACGTAACATTCTCTCTCGTGGGCTCTTTCGTCTTTCTTCCAATATAAAATTTCCAACCGAACATGACTGCCAGGGCCCGCTAATAGTGTCTTACATTAAGAAAGGCGAAAACGTACGATCATATGGCTGGCTGGCGGACTACAGGAGACAAGGAAGGTCGGCAATGGCTCAAGTTGCAGTGG
>NC_133770.1:224259043-224273457 GCF_003597395.2 Chelonoidis abingdonii | reverse complement strand
AGGGAGGGGAGATCATTCCTTTGCCGGTAGACTCATACTTCTGAGTCTTGGGGGTCCTCCCAGGGAAAGTTGGGGAGGCCAGAGAGGGGGGGTCCCCCCCCAAGGAATTTGGGGGAATCCATGCTGATAGTAACCTCAATACTATTTGGTGGCAGCGAGATAAGATCCAAGCTGGTACAAGCTTGGGGGGAATCATAGTAAGCACCCAGATTTTGGACGCTAAAGTCCAGGTTGGGACAGATGCTTACCACAGTCCCTCAATTTCATCAAAGTTCACCTGGCAACCATAACAGCCTTTCATGCTACTGTTGAAGGTTTTTCTCTGTTTGTTCCCCCACACACACACACAACCACAAGATTTCTGAAAAGCTCAGTGAATCTCTTCTCACAGATAAAGGTTCCTGTTTCTGCTTTGGACCTGAATTTTGTTCTCAAAAGCCTCACAAAGCCCAGATTTGAACCAATGGCCACCTGCTTCCTATTGAATTTATCAAGGAAAACAGCTTTCCTAGTGGTGATTACCTCAGCCTGTGGAGATGGAGAGATTGGGGCTTTAATGGCAGACCCCCCCTTTTACAACATTTCATAAGTATACAGTGTCTCTATGGCAGCATCCCAGTTTTCTCCCTAAAGTAACTTTGAATTTCACCTGAATGAGACCATATATTTGCTGGTTTTCTTCTCAAAAATGCATAGTTCCAACCGGGAGACCGTTAACCATACTCTAGATGTCAGGAGGGTGCCATTCTAGTATCTGGTTAGAACTAAACCATTTTGTAAATGTAATAGCCTTTTCTTTTGATTACAGACAGATCTAAGGGTTCTGTCCAGGTTCCACCCAGGGACTCTAACTGGATTTCTGAGAGTAGTATAGCTTGCTACCAGGCTGTCGACATCCCACTCACTATCAGCATTTTGGCACACTGACTAGATCACAATCTACATCTCTGGCTCTTCTTAAAAATGTTCCATTCCAGAAATCTGCAGGGCTGCTATATGGTCTTCATTACATACTCAGTGGTGGCAGATGACAGAACAAGGAGCAATGGTCTCAAGTTGCAGTGGGGAAGATCTAGGTTGGATATTAGGAAACACTATTTCACTAGGAGGGTGGTGAAGCATGGGAATGGGTTACCTAGCGAGGTGGTGGAATCTCCATCTTTACAGGTTTTTAAGGTCCAGCATGACAAAGCCCTGGCTGGGATGATTTAGTTGTGTAGGTTCTGCTTTGAGCAGGAGTCATAGACTTTAAAGAATCATACACTTTAAGGTCAGTAGGGACCATTATGATCGTCTAGACTGACCTCCTGCAGGAGGTTGGACTAGATGACCTCCTGAGGTCTCTTCCAAGCCTGATCTTCTATGATTCTATGATCTCCTATCAAGTGTGCATGGGATACACCAACACCAAGAGTGGAGAACCTATAGGGACACACATCTCGAAGAATCACAGTTACTGCACGGGGTACGTAACCTCTTCTTTGACGGTTCTAAAATATCTGATTTACCTAAGAGACTGCAAAGAATCCAAAGGTTCAGCTTCCAATGGAAATTTTGTACAAGAAGTTTCAGCCAGATGTAAACGTTATTAACCTCTGAACACAGGGAATGGAAATTTTGGTGAGATATGCCTTTCATATAGAGGCATGAAAGCATTGTACGACACTGAACACAGGCCATACTAATGGATCTTTCTGAGTATGTAGTGATTATGCACTCGGGTACAGATCCTCACCTGGCATAAATCATAATAGTTTCACTGAAGTCAGTGGAACTAATGCTAACTTATACTAGTTGAGTATCTGGCCTAGACTCTTTTAAAAAAGTCATCTTAAAGGAATATAAAAAAAATAATACTTTAAATTTACCCTAGGCAGAGGGTCCACACAAGGCCTATGCCTGAGTCCTACGCTGAGCTTCACTCTATATGCATTGTAGGCCTGTATTTATTTGGTTCAGGCCTGTCGGGGGTAAATATTTCTTTTTCTTGTTCGGTGGATGGTGATCCCAGAACAAACATTGTTAATGGGGTTTAATGAAGTGGAAACCAAAACTAGAGCCAAACAAAATCACATCTGTGACCTCTTCAGAAATAAAATTTTCATCACTGATGATCACTGTAGGTCAACAACTTTATTCAAATTAAAATAAAAGGAAAACTTTGCCCCCATGATATGCCAAAGTATTATTCTGCTATCTGGGTTTCCAGGTTTATTGTTCATAAAATTCAAACCCAAGAGAGTTAATCTGAGCAGGGGGTTGGGCTAGATGACCGCCTGAGGTCCCCTCCAACCTTGATATTCTATGATTCTATGATTCTATGATGTGATAAACCTAATATAAAGCATAGCATTGTGTTAGGACAATATATACTATAGCACAGGGGTGGGCAAACGTTTTGGCCCAAGGGCCACGTCGGGGTTGTGCAACTGTATGGAAGGCCAGGTAGGGAAGGCTGTGCCCCCGCCTCCATCTGCTCTCTCCCACTTCCTGCCCCCTGACTGCCCCCCTCAAAACCCCCTATGCATCCAACCCCCCTGCTCCCTGTCCCCTGACTGCCCCAGAGAACCTCCACCCCATCCAACCACCCCCTCATCTCTGACTGCCTCCCAGAACCCTCCGCTTCCTTACCCAACCACCCTGCTCCCCACCCCCTTACCAGCAGCAGGAGCTTACAGCCTCCACACCTGGCCAGAGCCAGCTGTGCTCCCCACGCTGCCCAGCAGGAGCAGCGAGCCAGAGTGTGGCCTGCACGGCGGCATGGCTGAAGGGGAGGGAGGAAAATGGGGGAGGGGCTGGGGACTAGGCTCCATGGCCAGGAGCTCAGGGGCCAGGCAGCACGGTCTCATGGGCCGTCGTTTGCCCATGTCTCCTATAGACAGAGCTGTTAGCAATGCCTATTATTGAAGTTACTTGACACATCCCATTGGAAGGCCCAGTTTTCAGTAGTTTATAAGTTTCCAAACTTCAGTGATTTGAGGTTAATGTTTCTGTGCCTGATTTTTTAATTTCACCCAAAATTATTGTGCTGTTTGCAAGAATCAGGCTATTGTTTTATGCATGTTAAAAAAATTCTGGTAACTTTTTCTTTGAAAAGCTCTAGCACTTCCATGCTTCAAATTTGGCAGGGGGTGGTCTATATGTCAGGGATGAGCTTTTTGCTCCCCCCAGGAAAATCCACTCAGATTTTGCCAAGTTGTAAACCTTGGAGTTTGGGGTGCTGGATGGGGGGCTCCAGGCCGGGGCAGGGAGTTGGGGTCTGGGAGGGGATGAGGGCTCTGGCTGGTGGTATGGGCTCCGGGGTGGGGGCAGAGATGAGGGGTTTAAGGTCCAGGAGAGGTCTCCAGGCTGGGGGGTGTGGCAGAGGGGTTTGGAGTGTGGGAGGGGGCTCTGGGCTGGGGTAGGGGGCTATGGGAGGGAATACAGGCTCTGGGCGGAGGGTGTGGGCTGGGGGGCAGAAATGAGTGGTTCAGGGTGCGGGAGGGGGCTCTAGACTGGGACAGGGGGTTAGAGTGTGGGGGGTGAGGCCTCCAGCTGAGGGTGCAGGCTTTGGGATGGGGACAGGGATGAGGGGTTTGGGGTTGTAAGATGGGGCTCTGGACTGGGGCTGGGTGGTTCGGAGTGTGGGAGTGGGCTCAAAGGTGGAGCAGGGGGTTGGGTGTGGGAGGGTGTTCAGGGTGCAGGCTCTGGGAGGTGGTTACCTCAGGCAGCTCCTGGGAAGTGGGAATCCATCCGTCTGGCTCCTAGGTGCAGAGATGGCCAGGGGGCTTTGCGTGCTGCACCTGTCTGCAGGCACAGCTCCCATTGGCCATAGTTCCTGGCCAATGGGAGCTGCAGAGTTGGCATTGGGGTGGCGCCTTCACCATGGGCAGGAGCAGTGCATGGAACCCCCTGCACCTAAGAGTCAGAGGGACATGCTGGCTGCTTCTGGGAGCCACATGGAACTGGCCGCTGCAACCAACCGGACTTTTAGTGGCCCGGTCAGCTACGCTGACCAGAGCCACCAGGGTCCCTTTTTGACTAGCCATTCTGGTCGAAACCTGGAAGCCTGGCTACCCTACTTTTTGTACTCATAAGTTATTGGTGGAGATTATGTTTGACCCATATTGCTGTGCACGTTTTTTCTTTTAGGCTAGTCTTCAGCTGCTTCGAATTTAAAGTGCAGTTTTGTGTAATGTACATTTTACAGAAACGTACATTTTTCAAATAATGTACTACTCTTTATCTATACTTAATCACTTCTGTGGTTAGAAAATATATTTATGCCTATTGTCTTAGGAAAAATTTCTCCTTCATTACACACTTAGGCTCATAAGTAAAATGTATTTATTGTGATAAATGCCATGGTAATGATCTTACCAAGCACTGTGTAAGCTGCTATTTTCTAAAACAAATAAGTAACTTATTTCTTAGCATGAATTTTGCTAGAAAGGTATTTATGGTCTTCTCTGATCTAACCCATGTATTCCAACAGCTCCTGGACAATGTGCTCAGCTCCTAAGTACTTGCTTTATCAAATGGAAAAAGAAACACTTTTAGAAGGATGTGATCTTATTTATTTTCAAAATGATGATGATTTTAATCAAATGCTAGATGAACAGGTGTCTAGCCATAAGTGGATCAGACTTGATATTAAAAGTACATTTATAAATAGTTTAGAAAGAGTTCCTAAATGGTTGATAGGTCCTATAAGCATGTTACAGACAGGAGTTGCATGTTGTAATGATTTGACTATCCATTTACTAAAACATATATTAACCATTTATTAACCTTTTGTAATCTATTTATAAATGTGTCCTTAATATAAAGTGTGACCCATGTCAGCATTTTAATATGCCCATCTTGATTTTTGAGTGCATCACGAAAAACATAACCACAGTTGGCAATAGCTGATGCTTTTGTTGGCAGTCTCAGTGAAGAAGCCGAAGATGCAATGCATATAAAGATTGGAGCACACTCAAAAATTAAGGGAACAATGCCAATTTTTATACCAGCCTAGAATGTGGCCAGTAAATCTAAGTCCGTCTTTATGCTGTACTTTGGCTTATGTTGTACTTGTTTTGTGAATAAAATAGTCTCCAGTTTTGTCAATCCACAATTTTTAAATACATTTTTAAACAATTAAAAGGAGCTGGTAGTATCATGTAGTTGTAGATTTCACTCATGCAAACAATGGCTCTAGAAGTGGCTTCAGTGGAGAATCTTACAGCTTAACTCCATTTTCTTGTTTCCCTTTACTGTGTGTTCACCAGATCCCTATTCAAAAAGAGAAAACTTCCTACTGTTTTCAACAACTTAAAAATTTTGGTTTTAGTCAAAGTGGACAGAAACACAAGCTTATTTTAGTATTGTTTTATATTATTAATTAGTTTTAATCTGTTCTAGCATTTTTATTTTATTTTATTTTATTTTATTGGTTAAATAATGTGCCAAAAATATTTTTGTCTTATAGGAAAAGTGTATACAGCTCTATCTATTCCTCTGTTTTTAAAAATACACATGCCTGTTTAAAGGGAAAAGACTGGTGCAAATGTAGGTGAATTAGGGTTACAAAGTTTCAATATGTGGCAATACAAGTGATACTCTGACCACTGCTCCTTTGAGTTGTGTTCCCAATATTTTTGGGAAACAGAGATTAGCCACATGTGTTTAATAGTGAGTAAGCATAGGTTCTTGGAAAATAGCATCCTTTTCTTTTCAGACACGTTACTGGAGTTTTACCATTCAATGTCTTTTTCATAATACTGAATATTCCTCATGAATAATGTAAACAATTCCGCTGTCTGGGTTTCAGGCATTATTCCATACAGGCCTGTGTTGCAAAACCTGAAGCAAAGACTACCAGTTGTTCTGTTTGTACCTACCAAGAAAGTATTGACCAACTAGTGCAGAACATCAAATATCTCAGAGTTGTGGTACTGTAGTTTGTTTCATTTCCACATTTTAAAAGCAAAGACACTTGAAGGAAAGAATAAATCTGTTGTAGAACATAGTGTAAATACTTAGATAGATGGAGAGAGGATCTTTTATCCAAAGTACAATCGCAAGGACAAAGGAGGAGGAAGCTGTTGCTTTTTAAAACACAAGGGAACCCTGTTAAAAAAGGATTGAGAGCCCGATCTAACTCCCTTTTCATCAACCTTGCTGGGAACTGTATCAGGCCCTGAGTGAGTATATGAATGGAAATATCATCTAGTTTTGGAAAAAGTCTTCATATCAAATCAGAAAATAAGGCAGCAGCTTTGGGAATTTTAGGGAATGGATGATGTTTTAAGCTTTCTTTCCAAGCTAAAACTTTACTGCATAGCTTATTGAATATTTTCTCACAGGAAAATAAATCCATTCTGCTTTATAACAGACAGCATGACCTTTGAGGATAAAAAGTAAATTACATTAAACTTTTGACAAAAATGCATTGCAGTTTTTATCCTTTATTTGGATTCTTATATGTTATTGAAGAGAACTTATAGTGGAATTCAGTGCAGCTAAGTATCTTAATAATGCAAATATATGCCTCAGTACGAATTAATGTCCCAAATGCCCATTTTGGTTATTAATGCAATTAATTATCTGACTTCCCAGTATTCTGCTGCAACATATTTTAAAAGCTTCTCTCAAGAATACAATTTTTTCACTTGAATAATCTTGGTTGTGTGTAATTCTTCAAACTCATATGCAAAATAAACAAACAAAAGCTTCCACCTCAGAAAGGTTTGGTCTCCTGTGTCATAATGCCACATCATCCCACAGATATGGAAAAGATTATTTCATTCTCTTTTTCCTTCTTGCTATTTCCTGGTATCCTTGATGCTGATTAATCCATCTAGAGAACATGCCAATGCATTTTCTGTTGGTTTGTCATAACAAGAAAAAACTGATTTTCTGCACCAAGAGGGTTGCTTTAAATGCCAGAGTGTAATCATTTGCTTTTAGTTCCTTCCATTTTATTTTGATTTAGAGTTGAGTTTTTCAGGAGATTGTAAGCTCTTCCAGGCAGGGACTGTGTCTTCCTATGTGTTTGGACAGCACCCATCATATGATTTGCTAGCAAAATGCAAATAAATAAATTATAGTAGTGGTTGTAGGAAATGTATGTTCGTGGTTATTCTCATGATTTCTTTTCAGCTGATAAACTGGCAGTTGAAAACATGTACGTGCTTGTTTCTTGTTTATTACACTGTTGTGAAAGTAACACTTGGGGAGCTTTAAATAACAATAAAATAGCCTCTCTCATTCAAGGTGAACTTTAACAACTATTTGAAACCTTACAGTGTAACATTGTTTTGGCAGGATGAAGCTGCTCCAGCTGACAAACAATATAAACAAGAGCCAGCCCAGGTCACTTACTCAACATCAGCTGTTTCCAGCACACAGGAGGTGTTGTACATCAATGGAAATGGAACCTACAGTTACCATAGTTACAGAGGGTTAGGAAGTGGGCTGCTAAATCTCAGCGATGCTTCTAGCAGTGGTGAGTTTCCTTACCAATGTGTGTGGGTGTGTGTTTGTGAATGCATTTACCTCCCACAAGACTGAAAACTAATCTAAAGGGTGCTGTATCTGTAGGCTTGTATTGGTTACATGACTGGGGCCCAGCCTTGCTAACCTCTGGGCATACTGCTTAGTACTGTGTGTAGTCCCCTTGTGGCTTAATTGGGGCTATTCACAACAGGACAAGATCAAGCCCTAAGTCCTTAACAAAGCTTAGTACAAATATTGGGTCAGATCCCCCACTGATGTGTAAACAGGCACAGCTTCATGAGGACTTGGTCTATTGTTATGTCTAGTTTTAAGGAGAGCACAAAATGTGGCTATTGGCTTGCATTTTTCTAATTAAAGGTTGAAAAACACTATATTCTACCTTTCAAAATTAAACGAATTTGGACAAATTTCTCAGCTGGTGTAAGTCTGCATAGCTCCATGGACTCCACTGATTGCAGTGATTTACCCCAGGTTGAGGACTAGGCATGACAAGTGTAAAATAGACATGTTGAGTTCCTATTACCTGGAGCTGAAAATAATGTAGGTAATTTTGCGTCACCATGAGGTGACAAGACCCTCTTGAAAAAAATTAGTGATGTCTTTTGGTTAGCCAAGGTTTCTTGCCCATTACAGTAGCAGATAACAGTAACAAACAAACAAGAATTGTGTCATTTGTTTGGAATAATAAAAAATATTGATTCCCTGTGGATATAGACCATAGGAAATTATTTTTGCCCCTAGTGGTAACAGGAGTATGCTCTTATCTGTCAGTAAAAAATAATTAATTGAAAGACCATGGGTCTCTTGTATCCAAAAGGAGGATTTACAGAATGTCCCAGATGACAGGGATTACTGGCTTTTGTCCTGGGTGATCCTTCTCTGGTTGAGGAAAGTGATACCTCAGGTGCACAGGGTAAATCAGTAGGCCTAGTTTTGCAAGCAATTAACTGTTCAGTCTCGTCCTCAGTTTTCTCTATGCTAGTTAGTTTTCTTGAGAGTTTTCAAACTGTTACCACTGTTATCAAGGCTGCAACAGTGAGCCTGAACATGGTGTCCCTGGGACCAGAAGAAAATATTCCTCTGTCTCTAGCGTTGGAGACTGACTTAAACTGAGTTTTTGAAAGTCTTTAAAAGGACAATATTTTAGCTGTCAAAACTCTTAACTCAAAACTGGAAAATTGCAGTTGTAATTGTTTCCATGTGCACAGATGTTTTAAGATGCTGAAAAGGTTCTCTGAGGAAATATTTTCATAACAATAAGACACCCCTGGAAACTAGTTTTCTTGAGAAAATGCTGTTCACTTTTGCAATGTATTTTTAAATTGTGGGCACATGAGGACAGACCCAGCTTCCTCTGCTGAAGTCAGAGAGCGTTTTGTCATTGACTTAAATAGGAGCAAAAGTGGGCCTCTAAGCAGTTATCCATATCTTAACTACTCAACAGAGGCCATCGGTGTTGTCCTGGTACACTTTACATAATGCCAGGTCCTGATTAACTGCAACAGGGGATTTTTGAACTGTGCTTTTTTCTTCACACAGTTTATAATAAAATACATTGCTGTTATTTCCATATTTCATTGAACTGCACAGCTGCGTCAGAAGTATTCTATTTCATTTCAATATGCAATTAAAAAATGAGATACTACTGTCAATATCCTAAAGAGTGGCTAGCAACTGTGATTGTGAACTACCCTTTCTTTTTAATTTCTTTGTATCTTTAATTTGTGAGTGCCAAGTGGTATGCCACAATTAAGGACCATAATGGGCTTGTAGGAGAAACAATGGTTGGAGCTTTCCTGACACTGCACAACTAACAGACCCAAGAAACCAAGCATTATTAAATTCACTGGACTACTGCAGCCTCTTTGTGGTATATTCCTGTGTCGCCTGTGACAAGGGTTCTGCAGTCCCACATGAAGGTTTACCATCTGCCCACTGAGTTATCAACATTCATGGCCCACTACCACTGTGTATCTTGCACCAGAAGCTGGTCAGCCATTCACTCCTCTGCCCTGATGACTATCAAACCATTTCCCCACTTGGGCCCAGACCGGTACATAATCAGAAGATTGCACAAGTGTGCCCACGCCTTCTGCTGAAAATTATTAGAATTTGTTCTCAGCATATTACTTACGTCAGGATCCCCTGCATGAGTCACCTGGTGAGAAAAAATGTTTAATCCAGCTCCTTTTCTGTATTCCTCTTACCAACAAGAACAATACACCATAGTTCAGAAACCAACACTTGATGTTGACAGTCTGGCTAACTACTGGCCTGAGTCTCATCTGCTGCTTTTAGGAAATTGGAGAGATGAAGTGGGTAAGGTAATATCTTTTATTGGATCAACTTCTGTTGCTGAGAGAGACATGCTTTTGGGCCATTCAGAGCTCTTCCTCTTTAGGAAAGGTAATTGAGCAGGTTATGGCAAGGCAACTCTGGCTCTTTCTTGATTCCTTAGATTTCCTTGATTGCAGCTGATCTGATTATAGGCATTTATGTGGGGTAAAAACTGCACTGACTGCATTAGTTGATGGTCTCTTCCTGGCAATGGAAGAAGATAGAGTGCCTGTGATGATTAGGTCTGTCACCAACATTTGTACAATTAACTATGAGAGTTTGTTGGCTTGTTTGTGGGCACTAACTGGCGTGGATAGGACTGCTCTGGAGTGGCGCTGTTCTTTCCAAAAAAGCCCAAAGGGAAGTTGTGGGCAATTGTTCCTCTGCTCCAATGGCTCTTTTTTGCAGAGAGCTGCACTGCTGTCTTACAGCGTTTACGTGAGTACATTGGGAAGGGTTAGTGTGTGCCCTCTCTGTAGAGCGGATTTTGCTTGTTGATTGTTTCCTTTACTAAAGAAGTCTTCATTCTGAAAAAAGCATTTTCTTCTGAATTCAGTAATCCCCATCTGACATTCTTGCCTTGTTTACAAATGTTCTGACAGTGTAAAAACAAGCCCACACTTTAGTCAGGATGTGTATAGATACATACTGTCATCTGCTACAAAATAAAGCCTTTTGCAAAAGCTGGATAAAAACTCATGGCTTGAATATCTATTTCTGGACATTTCCCTACAGTAATATAATTACTGTCTCCAATTAGCTCTCTTATCTAATAGTCAAATCAACATGTCTTTTTATATGATGTAACTCATTTAATTATCGACATGTGTATTTTATATGACATAACTCGTTAAATTTGATTGCCTCGTGCTCTGTAAATTTCCTCCCTTCTCTGATCCCATCCTTCAAATCGAGGCATCCCCTGGCCCAATTACTCATGCCCCACTGCTCATCAGGGACCCATCTATACCCTGCTGTGTGGTGCTGGCCTCCTCAGCCTGTGCTTTCACATGTCTAATGATAGAATCGTAATTAGTTCCTTATACAAGTGTAGCAGGGGAGCCATGAAAGACAAAGATGGGCAAGGAAAGGGAGGATGGGGCTGCAGCAGCTTGAACAAGAGGCACCTCGGTTTTACATAGGGAACTGGGGAGGGCAGAACAGGAAAGGAATAAACAGAAAGTGCCAAATTCTCTCTCCCCACCTCAAATCCAAAGGGTAAATCAGTTCAACTTCTTTTACATGGAGTCTGCAATAACGTGTATGGATTCTCCCTCTCCCTGGAAGCTCTCTAGGTTGGCAGAGACCCTGACAGCTCCTGTATGAGTCAGGGTGTCATGAGGAATCAGACAGCAGTGTAGAAAGCAAGAAGCCTCCAAGCAGATTGCCCTTGGCTATTGTACATCCCTACAACCCACATGGATGAAAGGGGCAATACAATTTTAGGAGGTTGAACCCTCTAGACTTTTAGGAGACACATTTGCCTACCATGCAACTGAATAGAAAAATTCTGCAGACTGACTGTAGTCATATAAAGGGGCCTTGAAGTAGGAGTAGATGTAATATAATCACATGTTAAAACCCATTTACACTGCCAGAGCAGTATAAAGGGGCCTTAGTGTAAGGGACAATCTGAGTTTACTTCCCTACCTGGCAACAACCCTAGCATGGGTGCATGAGGCAATAAATAATACTATTGTTATAGGTAGCAGAGGTAGCAATGACTATCGTTAATGTTTCCCGACACTTTTCATAACACAACCCTGTTTTCAGTTGTTGGCCAAACTTAAACTGTACGAGCAGAAATTTTAAGAACATAAGAACGGCCATACTGGGTCAGACCAAAGGTCCATCTAGCCCAGTATCTGTCTACCAACAGTGACCAATGCCAGGTGCCCCAGAGAGAATGAACCTAACAGGCAATGATCAAGTGATCTCTCTCCTGCCATCCATCTCCATACTCTGACGAACAGGGTCTAGGGACACAATTCCTTACCCATCCTGGCTAATAGCCATTTATGGACTTAACCACCATGAATTTATCCAGTTCTTCTTCGAGTGATTGCTCATATCCATTCCAGTAGGTGTACGCGCCGTGCGTACACGCTTGTCAGAGACTTTTACCCTAGCAACTCCAGTGGGTCGGCAGGTCACCCCCTAGAGTGGCGCCGCCATGGCAGCTGATATATACCCCTGCCGGCCTGCCCGCTCCCCAGTTCCTTCTTACCGCCGTGTCAGTTGTTGGAACTGTGGAGCGCGGCATAGCTGTCCTCCACGTCCCTAGCTTCTCCTTGTTCATCGTTTTTTCTAGTTCTAATTGTAGTTTTAGTTATAGTTAGTGAAGTTTAGATTAGTTGTAGTTAATAGTTCTTGTTGTATATAGTTTAAGAGGATCGGGGGTTCGCCTTCTTCCTCCCCCGGCACCGGGCCATCGCCAGCAGTTCACCAGGCTTCAAGCCCTCTGATGCGACTGCCGATCGGCCGATGCCACAGGAGACCCACCGAGCTCTGTTTATAAGTGCTTCGCGACGAGGGCCATCTGTCGGCAACAAGTGTCCGTATTTGTAAGGGCGTTCAAGCCCGACAAAAAGAGAGCGGACTCTCGCCTCTAAAACAATCCTTTTGATGGAGGGCAGCTCTAACTCCTCCATCTCGCACCGTCTCCGCACCCGGGATAACAATACCCGTGTCATCTCATCTGTTCTCACTGCACCATGTGAGACCTCCTCAGGCACCACCCGTCACCGGCCCAGTCCTCCAGCCGGCGCTGCTCACTCTCCCCGAGGAGCAAGAAACACAAGGCTTCTGCGGTACCTTCAGCTACACTGCAGTTAGAGCGCAGCTCCAGGTCGGACCGCCTGGCACCGCCAACTGCTGCGGCACCGCCTGCTCCTGCACCGTTGATTCCGGCCTCTCAGGAGTCATCGAGTCTGGTGCCGACCAGCTCCCCAGCCCACACTGTGGTAGAGCTCGTCATACCGTCCACGCTGGAGACCTTCTCCACAGCGCGGGACCTCATCGCTCTTACAGAGCCTGAGCTGCCTCAACCCCCGGCACCGCTGGTGCGGGTCATTCAGTCGCTGGGCAAACCTGCCATGGTGCGACCATCGTCCCCGGGCACCAAGGAGCTCTGCCAATCTCGTTCAGGATCCCGTGAACGTTCCCGGCTCCAGCACCGATCGCGATCCCGGCACCGTTCATGATCCCTACACCGCTCGCAGTCCCGGCACCGTTCTCCATCCCGGTGCCAGTCACACTTGCGGCACTGGACGAGGTCCCGATCCCCATCGTACCGTCGGCACCGCTCCAGATCCTGGCACCGCCGAACCTCTCATAGCCGATCCAGATATGACGATGTTTGGCACCGGTCGACCTCCCGGCACCGCGCTGGTTGTAGGTCCCGGTCCTGCTCTCCACACTGCCACAGCTCCCGGTACCGTTCGCCGGCACCGCACAGGGACAGCTACTATGGACGCAGAGATCTGGTCCAGTCTGCTTCAGCTCCCCCGTGGCCGTCCCGTCACCCATCCGCTTCCTCATACGCGGACAGCGCCTCCTATGGGGGATCGGACACTCAGGCCCATCAGGACCAGGGGCCACCGCAGTGGTCCTTTTGGACACCCTGGCCTACCACCAAGCCCAGGGTGAACCAACGGGCCCATCACGCTCTGGTCATTCCGAACACCGGGCACCTGAGGCCACACTCAGTAGATGCCCCCCCCCCCGCCCCCCGCTGATACGGAGGCAAGTGCTATACTGGCTCCAGAACAACACGATGTTCCGGAGGCGGAGGTCCACCAGGATGAAGCATCTGTCCAGGACCCGCTCGTCCCAGGGTTGTCGTCATCATCTTCCCTGGATGAGGCGGTAGCGGGCACATCCTCGTCGGGACCTCCCCCTATTGATCTGTGGGTGCACCAGGATCTTTTGCGGCGCGTAGCCCAAAATATCAGCCTTCCTGTGGAGGAAGTCCCTGAGGTAGAGGACCCAGTGGTTAGCATCCTCTCAGCAGAAACACCTACCAGGGTGGCCCTCCTGTTCATCAGATCCATCCAAGCCAGAGCCGACACCATCTGGCAATCTCCGGCGTCCATTCCACCGTCAGCCAGGGGGGTGGAAAGAAAATACATGGTGCCATCCAAAGGTTACGAATACCTGTATGTGCACCCCGCCCCTTGCTCGTTGGTGGTACAGTTGGTCAACGAGCGGGAGCGCCACGGCCAACAAGCCCCCGCGCCAAAGTCCAGGGAGGCCAAACACATGGACTTGTTCGGCCGAAAGATTTACTCTGCTGGAGGGCTTCAGCTCCGCGTGGCGAACCAGCAAGCCCTCTTATGCCAATACTCCTACAACACCTGGGAGACGGTCGGCAAATTCACGGAGCTGATCCCACAGGACTGCCGTCAGGAGTTCACGGCCCTCCTTGAGGAGGGGAAAAGGGTTGCAAGAACCTCACTGCAAGCCTTGCTGGACTCAGCAGATTCGGCGGCTAGAACGGTCGCCTCTGGCATAGCCATGAGGCGCATATCCTGGTTACAGGTATCCGGCCTACCGCCTGAGCTGCAGCACACCATACAGGACTTGCCATTTGACGG
>NC_133770.1:224253522-224258943 GCF_003597395.2 Chelonoidis abingdonii | reverse complement strand
AAGGCAGGGATTAAAAAGTTTGTCCCTGACCATTTTTTGTTTCAACAGACTAGACATTTTAGCAAACTTTAGAATTTGTTGGTGCTAAACACCGTGAAACTCCCCTTTCTCCTTCACAGAGGGCTTAATGCCCCTTATCTCACTCAGGCTTACGACTGCCCAGAGTTCGAGAATTGTCCCTGTTTCCGTTTGACAGATGGGGAGGAGCCTGAGGTCCAGAGAAGGGAAGTGACCTACCCAAGGGCCTACACAGCAAGGCGATCGCAGAGCCAGAAAGAGAAGCCACCAGTCCTGACTCCTGTTCTAACAAACAGCAAACCCCCCCAGAGGCAGAGATAGAACCCAGGAATCAAGATGGTGGGGAAATTTCATTGAAACCATTTATGTCAGAAAATCCCCTTCAGACTAAACCCGTTTGTTTCTCAAAATCAAAACAAGTGGGATGAATGTTCTTTGCAAACATATTTTGTTGCAAAACAAAAGCATCTCCTGTTTGTCACAGTTTGTTAAATTGCCTCTTTGCACACAAAGGGCAGACACTTAGAACTCAAAAATTAGATAAGATGCTTCAGTCTGAGCTGAGTAGTTGCTGCTCTCAATATCAAAATAAAAAAAATGCAGATAAAAAAGACTATGTCAGCTATTCTATTATGTCATAATCTGCTCTGAGTAAATGTGATAGGACACCTCATATTATGCACTACTCCTAGTGACACTCTCCAATGGGTCCCCATCCTCCACCCACCGAGAGGTAGGTAGGTGAGGATCATTATTATCCCTACTTGAAAGAGGAAGAAGCTAAGGCTGAGAAAGGAGAATTGACTTGTCTTAGGTCACACAGCCAGTCAGTGGCAGAGTTGGGAATAGGACTCAGGAGCCCTGATTTTCAAACTAACCGACAGATCTTGAATTTCAGACATTGAATGACCTGAATAAACTGCTCTCACATGAACTCCAGATCAACGACAGTGCACAATAATTATTAAGCAAGTATTTAAGGAGAACTGCAATGTTAGAGAGAATCATGAACTGCTCAGAGACCATTAATGCAGAGGAGCAGCAAAATTTGTCAAACATATAAGTGGTTATGACTTATTTACTTGNGCTGTAGGGGCTGAGCAGGACTTTCCATGTATTTCCTTGTTTAGCTGCTGGGATCTGTTGTGTTGCCAGGCACAGGAACTGAAATTGGGAAGACTGTCTTTCCTGTGCTTTCAAATGCTCCCCTTGTTGGCATCCAGACAGTGAGGAATGAAAGGAGGAAGTAGCCTGATGTAGATGTGTGAGCTAAGGATTAGGAGGTGTGTGGGGGGGGTGAAGGGAATAAATGCAGGGTTGTGGGACAGGGGCAAGAGCTTGAGCAAGTATTATTCGCCCTATTTTACAAAAGAGAAAATTAAGGTTCGGAGAAGTGAAGTGACTTGGCCAGCTCCATAGTAGAGCTGGGAGTCTCTTAACTCCCTATATTATCAACAGACTTCCGTCCTATGATCTTCCTTTCTTCCTCTTACTGAGAGCCATGAAAACAGTTTTCCAATATGCTTGTTCTTTTCTACTTTGTATGGACCCCAGCATCTTTATGTATGGTGATTCAGGCTGGCATGCTCAAAATTAAACTGACCCCCACATTTGGAATCAGGAAGAAATTTTTCTGACAGAGTATAATGGAAGAGTACATTATTTTGCAGCTTTATCAGCATAGTAGAGCTGGGTCATCTATTAGGATGAAGTTGGTGTATGCCATATAATGATTTCCTGTGATGGCAGACACTGGTGGGCCTCAGTCATCACCTCTATCTCCAAGTAAATATCTTGTGCTTGTCACTTGAAAATGTGTGATGGTGAATAGTTACAGACATCTTTCTTTTCTAACTTTTCCATCCTCAAGCTACAAAGCTGTGTTTCCATTAACTGAATTAGCTGAGTGTTTTGTTTCCCATGCAATTGGGGTAGCAGGTGGGAAAGGATGCAGAATGGAGAAAAAAGACTTAGTCCAATTTATTACTGACTGTTGCCCTGGCCTGAGATGTCCCAGCACTGAGCATTATTGCTTCGTACATATCTGCCCTCTTTTGAGAGAGAAGAAGAGGAGAAACATGGTAGATGTGAAATAAAATAATAAATCATACTTCTAATCATAATAAATAATGCTCACTTGGAAAAAAATAAATAAAAACAACTATTAAAGTCTAATTTTATTGGAATGGGATATGAAACAATCTGAATGCATGTTAACCACTTTCAGCGGCACTTGAAGAAAAATATTTGAATAAAAATTACACAGTAAAAAGATTATGCATAATAGATTTCAAGGTATGGACAGTGTCCCTACTTCTTGGGAATGTGCCTTTTGTTATAGATAAATGCCATTGCCTTTTGCACCTTGATAGATGAAAAAAGTTGGTTAATTGTCATGGGGTAAAGCAATTAGACATCTTAACACACGCTTAAACTCATGTCAGCCTTTTTAAATGAGGTATTGCTGTTATAATTATTGCCTACAATAATAACAACCAATTTGAGAGTCTGTGGTAAATGTATTAGAGCATTATTTGCTTTCAGCAGGCTATTAACTATAACTTTGGTAGTTACTCACTGGTAACATGCAATTCTGAAGAGATTATTGCTGAGACAATTCACATATGGTGTTGCCACTTATGAGCCATCAGTGTTTATATTACCATTGGTCATATCATACATCTGACCCTGGAATTCTAAATAATTGACCTTGTCAGTGAATAGCGTATGAGGCAATAATTAGTTCACTTATAGATCTTGCAGTTTACAGTAAAGTCATTTGTCCAACAATGTATTTAATATTAGATTTATTCAGCAGCTAATCTGATAAATGATTGTTTAGTTCATGAAGAGAGGATTCCTAGGGTTTAACATTTTGAATGATTTAGTTAAACTAGAGCCATTAAGCTTTGCAAAAGAAATGAGGTGAATGTAATTGGAATGACTCCCTAAATTTAAAGTTAAAATGTAAATCCATCAGTCTCACTGTGGCCCTCAAAAAGATCTATCTGAACACTTTGTCTAATTCACTGCTGAAGAAGCTATGCTATAGTGAAAATGATAGATAGCAGTCTTGCTTTATAAAAGTGTGTACTAAGCAACAAAAAATACAGACCTTGTCTTCAGATGTCCAGTATGTGCTTAATCTTTGTTTGCACACTGCCACAGACCAAAGTGACTGTGCAAGCTGATCATCCTTGCATATCAAGATTTTTTCATTGTCATGGAATACTCTGTGACAGGCTAGGGTATTCCAAAAGGTGCAGGCCTGGTATAATCGAGGGGAAATTTAAATGGAAAGGTTCACTGCAAAAAATGCAGATTATTATTTCATTTTAATGAAAGGGAGTGCCAGGCACAGTGCCAGGCTAGTAGAGAACTTAAGGTTATTAAGAAATGAATTTCCACATAAGGGAAGGGAGAAATAGTATAAGAAACTCTCTCTAAGCTGCCCATTTTGCACCAGATGTAATCATTTGTACTGGTGGCTTCAGGAGAGAAAGCAGTCCATTAACTAGTTATTTAAAAGTATTTTAAAAGACCTACTTATGTGCAAGTAGAAATAAACGATGGATTTGCTAAGCAGGGGACTACAACTCCCATCAGTCCACTCCACAGTGCCTTCCTGCTGGCCAGTCAAAGGGAAAGGTCCTGAATCAGGAAGTGGCCAGGCTCTTTTGCATTGCCGACCAGGAGCTGCAGAGAAGCTGGGTGCAGAGAGGAATCCCCAGGAATGGTTGCAGAGCTGTGATTCTTTCATTATTTAGCCACAGCGCAGTAACACTGGGCCAGAGAAAGTAAGCATGACAATGACACTGTAGCCTGCTGGTTCGAGCCCTCACTGGGGAAGTGGGAGACCCAGGATCCACTCTCCCTGAGCCAATGTTTTATCCATAGTGGAACAGCTTCAACAGGACAAATTGAGGAAGCCTCAGATGAGCCTATTTTATAGCCCAGTAGTTATAGGTACTGCTCAGTACTGGAGTACACCCAGGATTAGAGTCACACTCAGGTGCCAATTGTCACTTTAGGCACCTAAATCCCTGATATAACCCTATATGTAAATTATGGTTTGTGTTTATATAATTAGCCACCTGTTTATATAAATATGTATAGATTAATTCTTATTACTGAAGCGTCAGGTTCCTCTCTGAGTATTTGATATTGCATGTGGATGGGCAGAAAAATACAGACAGTGAAGAGCGTGTGATACATTTATGCCTTATTTCATATTTCACAAAGAATCCAGTACAACTGATGAAACTACAAATGAGTTATGATGTTCTTATCGTATAGTACTAGGTGTGGGTAATACTTACAGTGTTGCCACTGTGTGTCATACCCACTTCATTTCTTTTCAGACCAGGGCAATGGTGAAGTGGATAGTGATTTAGCACAAATGGAAATATCACTGCACTATATGTATTATCCAGGGAGCGCTAGTGACAGCTATAGATGAGGCTGTGTACATGCTTCCATTCTAGCCCTTTTGCTTTTCAGTCATTCAGAATGTTCTGAAACGTGACTCTTTCAGGATGAAATTACCTAGCTTTGGTCTCTGGCCCACAGTAAATTCGTGTAAGTTGTGCCTGGCCCTAACCCAGGTGTGCTGTGGAGGCAGGGTGCAAGAGATCCATTTCATAACCCAGGTAAGGATTGGGCACAGCTGCAGTTCCTGCATTCAGGGGAACACACGGACTGTTCCCTCACTCCTTGCTGTTCTGTGGCATGGGTGGGAGAGGAGAGAACGCTGCATCCCACAAAAGGGTAGCAGCAGGCACTTTTCTTGTGTCTCCTGGAGCTCCGGTGGGCAGTGTGGCTCTATATTGGCCTCAATGCTAGGCTATGCTGAAAGGTACAATTGATTCTTTTGGAAAGTTAGAAAAAGGGTGGTTCAGCTCCTTCTGAATACAAGGAAAGTGAAAGAAAAATACTTTCCCCTTTATAAAAGAAATCCTTGCAACCTATTTTCAGAATGGCTGGGGACAGAAGGCAGTAATCTGGCACAGAAATAATTCCTTCATTGTGTGTAGGGATTCGTCTGAGCTGGGAAGAGCTGCCCCAGAGCAGTGCAATGGGTTCAATGTTTAATGACTTTTTACCAGCTTTCCCCTCAGTCCACACACAGTGCGTCTGCTCAGGCTGTCTGGCTTGCCTGACACTCCAATCTCATCTTCCCCCATGTTGAATTCCTCCACTAAGAACATAAGAACATAAGAACGGCCGTACCGGGTCAGACCAAAGGTCCATCTAGCCCATTATCTGTCTACCGACAGTGGCCAATGCCACGTGCCCCAGAGGGAGTGAACCTAACAGGCAATGATCAAGTGATCTCTCTCCTGCCATCCATCTCCATCCTCTGACCAACAGAGGCTAGGGACACCATTCTTTACCCATCCTGGC
>NC_133770.1:224147168-224252736 GCF_003597395.2 Chelonoidis abingdonii | reverse complement strand
TATCTTGAGTAGTTTAGTATCATCTGCAAACTTTGCCACCTCACTGTTTACCCCTTTCTCCAGATCATTTATGACTAAATTGAATAGGATTGGTCCTAGGACTGACCTTTGGGGAACACCACTAGCTCCCCCATATTTTGTTTCATCAAGTTCAAGCTTCTTTTCCTGACCTCTATGGGCCCCTCACAAATCTGCCCATCATTATTTGCCCTTCTGGTTTATCACATTGCCTTAAACCTGCTGTTGTCTGCTCCCAATGACAGCCTTGTTTGCTCATATCAGTTTCTCACACGCATGGCTCTGTGCCTTCTTCCATGCTGCTCCTTACACAAAGACAGTGCTCCCTGCACTGATGTGTAAGGCTACTACTCTCTCCTGCAACACTGCCACCACTGCCATGACACGCTGAGATGGGACTGGCTGGCCCTTAACTGAGCTATAGTCATCCAAAAAGACCCAACATATATTTGATTATATCTTTCTATTCTTGTGCTTCATATGTCACTTTCTTTCTTCAACTGTAAACTTGTCAGGGTAGCGCTAAGTCTTGGTATGTGATTGTAGAGAACATAGCACAATAGAACTTCATCCTGATTGGGTGCATAAAGTTTCCATGAATTGAAAACAGTATGTGCCTATGCTTATGGTTTTCAGTGGCACAGGGCTCAGCTCTGCCTTTTAAGAAGAGATGATTCAAACATCAAGGATGGGGTGATTTACTTCACTTAAGATGGGAAATTTTAAAATAAAGGCTAAAGAAAATAGAGGAGAGTGTCTGGTTTCTTTGGGGGCATTAAAACTCTTCTAGATTTCATCTTTATTTTTCAGACTGTTTCTGGGATATAACCTGGGTCACCAATTCCTGCTCAATCTCCTCTCTACATGTGGAATTCAAAGCCTGCAGCTCATCCAGTTGCTTCCCTTAGAATCTCTTCTTCTCTTACCAGGTTGGGTAACTGTCTCATATGTGTCCAAGATCATCAGAAGGGCCTCAGGAAGAGCTATACTCCCAGCTGAACAAAGGTGCCGCAAACAAACAGTTGGGTATAGATGTGGGTATAGAGTGAGCTCCCACATCTTCAGTGATCCTTTGTACAGCATTCAGTTTATGTTATTAGTTTGTTAGACTTAGGTGAATTTCGACTGAGTTTTGCTGATCCATTGCATGTGCAGTGTGTGGATATTGGTTGCAGTTGGCATAGAATTTTCCATCCAGATTCCATTAGGATTTTAGAAAAAAGACACTCTGTGGATTTAAAATCTCCCTGTAGGGATTAATAGGCACATTTAAAGATACTGGGCTAGATCCTCAGCTTCTATTGGTTTGATGGAACCACACCAATTTATGCCAATTGTGCATTAGGCCTACTTCTGTCTTTCTTTTGAGAATGTCTCACTGCATGTGCTGAAATACTGCAAGGAAAAGCCCATTAATGAAACGAGAACATTACAAAATTTTATACTTACTGATGAAATAAATTTAATATTTTATTCAACTATTTAAAAACCTGGACTGCTGAGGAGCAAAACCATTCATTCTCATTTCAGAAAAAGATTTGTTCTGCTACAGAAATTGTGCTCTGCCATATATTTTCTGTGTGTTTTTGGCTGTGACATGAATGAGAGTCCAGGGAAGAACATAAAAATTAAAGTAGGTTCATCTGGAGCATGATGCCCTCAATATTTCAATGGCCAACTTTTCAGTACTGGCACAATAAGTATAGAAGTCTTTAATGGCTTCTTACAGCCATTCAGCTTAGCTGATATTATGATTTGTATACTCTTGTTCAGTATGCTGTGTTGAAATTTTACTTCCTTAGAGTTCTCCTTTTGAGTTTCATCGTGATATAGTCATTGCCCTGTAGTGTATGATGACCATTAGGTAGATTCACTAGCCTACTTCTCTCGTTCATCCCATGTGTGTTGGGGTTACGATTAAAACAAAGCAGTCATACCAATGTAAAACTGGTGAATGTGAATGGAGGGCTCAGCTGTCTTTGTAGTTCATCTGTTCGTGCTACCAATTCCAGATCTCAAAGTGAGAATATTTAACAGTGCAGGTTCTGTGTGACCAGTCTCTTTTTTTGTGCCTGACTCTGCCTGCGCTTCCCTGAAGTCAATGGGAGGTTTGCCATTGACTTCAGTGACTATAGCAATATGACATTATCAGCATTATCTACCAGTAGCTTTATCTCAGGGTTGTCAAAAGGGAAATAGAATTAAGTAACATTAAGGGCCATTTCTTCAACTGATGTAAATCGGTATAGCTCTTAGCCTTTCTGCTAACATCTGTTTATCTATCAGGCCCATCCCCAGGGCCTTACAAATATATTATTGTTTTAATCAAGCTTCTCTCTCTCTCCCTTCCTTCCATTCCGCCACTGAATAGGAGTTGTTCCTTCCATCCCCCCCGACACCTTAAACTGTGATTCTGTCGGAGTTACTGCAGAATGGCTGGAAATAAGTTGGTTTTGCATTTTGTTCTGGAGCTTCATGTTTATCTCAATCTCTTCAGAAAGAAAGTCCCATGTGTGGGCCAGTCGCTGAGAAAGCTCCGCCCCCCTGCACATACAAGATTTACTTTTGAGATTGACATTTCCACCACCAGTGATCCCGTACCCTGGGCTATGTTAGCAGAAGCCAAGGAGTGACTGAAACCTGTTACATGTCAAAATGAACTGCAACATGCCCTCACTATGACTAGCTACTGCTTGTCACCGTTTACTGATAAACCACTTGAGCAGTTTGTTGTTGCTCTTGAATTGTGTCTGCACATCTATCGTAGTGAGACTTTTTTCTGGCAGGAAAACCTAATGCTTCAGTTTTTTCCATTTGTTATTTCCAGGTCCAACAGATCTCAGTATGAAGAGGCAGTTAGCAACCGGCTCCGGATCCTCCAGTAGTACAAGCTCTAGACCCCAGCTGAGTCCAACTGAAATAAATGCAGTGCGGCAGCTTGTTGCAGGGTATCGAGAATCGGCAGCATTTTTATTGCGTTCTGCAGATGAACTGGAAAACCTTATTTTGCAGCAGAACTGAGTCACATGACCTTCATGTTGGCCTAGTCTTATCTCGGAGTTTCCACTAATGACATTTTGAGTTCCCAGAGCAAACGCTTCAATTACTGCAGTCTTTTTAGGAGAGTTAATTACCATAATGCCACACTGTTCTTGATCCATAAAGTGATGTGTTAAGGTGCTTCAAGTGAACTTTGACTTCCGATAGTTCTGAGGTACTTTAATGTGTCCAGCCTATTGCTTTTTGTTTTAGTGTGTCAGCATAAATATCAAAAAAGTGGCTAGAGATTGTTAACTCGTTCTAACAAGGGAGGAAAGAGACGATGCTGTGGTGGTAAAAATTGGTTCAAGATCCAAGTGCAATATTAGTGGAATGTGCTACTGACTCGTTGGACTTAAAGCTGCAGTATATGGCAAAACGTTGCCAAAATCCTGTTGCCACAGGAGACAATTGCAATGGAAAGGATCTTGTATTTTCAAAAATGTAATTTTTATAAAAACAAAACAAAAAAAACCTTTTGTTTTCATTCAAAATTTTTCATTTTTACTTTGGTAAACTTTTTCACTGGTCCTAAAAATGTTTTGAGGAGATATTGTATGTCCCCTCTCTTCCTCTCCAGAACCCCTTGTCCCTGCCCTTCTCCCCAGCTTCATATTCTTTCTACAACAAGTAACTCTCGATGCTGGATAACCCTTCCCTTGTGTACTGTAAATTGTCATCTCTGGAATCACTTCAAAAGGAAGCATGCATTTCCTTACATTCATGCCATTCTCACCTCCATCCTGTAATATATTGCAGCTTTATTAGCAGTTAATAGAGATGAGAGGTTTTTTAAAAGACATATCATTTAAAAAAAATTGGTTTCTTACAGCTAGCTCATTTAACTCCGTGATTGCTGCTGCTGTCTTGTAAAAGTCCCTTTAGTAGCGATTGGATGTAGATGATTGAATGTTAAGAGGTTGCAAGTGACAATCTGAAAATTTGCACTCTTGTGTTTGTTTGTTTATTTATTTATTTATTCCTTTCAACAAAATACGTACAGAAAAAAAGGCCATTGAAATTTCTGGTGTGATTTGTGTAATGCCCACACCTAGCTGAAAACTGTACAAAAACGATTAATGGATGCAGCTGCAACTTTAATTGAACTCTTCTCTCCTCTTCCCAACTTTTCCCATCCCCTATTTCTTATTTTATAAGGTTGAATACACATTAATGGTGTTTTTTTGTGCACTAAGGCAAGCTTATTTTTGAATATATAGAGACAAGTACTTTCGTTCATGCGTACTGTACTATTTGTTCTGTTTAGCTTTTGTTGAATAACAAGTTCCTTGTGCATTCCTGAATTTGCCTTATTTCATGTACAAAATTTTATGTAATTCAGTTTTTGACAATGAGTTGAAGGCATCAGTGATATTTTATATCTACTTGTTACATATAGTTTTCCAAGTAATGACTGTGATTGTGACCCAGTAATGTGCACTTTTTCTTGTAATGTGGACATTGCTATGCTTTTTTCCCCCTCTAGTGTTTCTAGAATTACTATTGCTTACAGTTATGTAAAGAAAACAAAAAAGAAAAAAAGAACTTTTGTGATACTGTTGGTGAATATTAATGTGAAAAAGGCTATGAAATATGAGTATTTTGGAGGTACATAGATACACAAACATCTATCTAAGTTGTGAACTAATGTTCACAAGTTTAAATGAAAATTCAAAAACTGAGGGCTGGAATTATTTCCTCTGTTTTGTTTGGGTAAATAAACAGATTTCTGTGTTTAACGATTGTGAAACATTATAACGTTTAAAAAAACATAGTGTCTAATCAGTTATCAGCATTGTCCTCTTTAAATAGGAGAAGGGGACTTCCATGCCAGCTGTTGGAGTCACTACAGCTCAGTTCTCAAAAATATTGAGTAAATCCATTGGGATGATTCTAGATAGAGCTTTGTCCTAGTGAAAAATCTCTTCAATAAGAGCACAGAAAGGCAGTGCATAAATCATGAGGTCCAAGTCACTAACGCTTCACAATTTAAACCTGGCTTGAGGCAACACAATCTAACTGGTAAAATTTGTTCTTAAAAAAATCTATCAAGTGTCATTAAAAGGCACTTGCCATTGACTATGGGAATACTATAGCAAGTTCTTATTAATTGCTGCCCATAATTTAATAGATGTATTTTCTCCTACTGTAATTAACACCATGTTCTCACTGTTTTCTTCAAAAATGTTCTGTGGCTCTGCTTTCCAGCGTAGAGAGTTTTGTTGTTCCTCTCCTCTGGTGTCCGTCAGGAATTGAAGGGCCAATCAGGAGCAAGAGATTTTATGTTAGTCCCTTATGTTTTCAGGCAATATCTCCAGACTCCTCTGCATCTTTCTGCCTCGAAGTGAGGGAGGTAGCAAATGACTCTTCCTGAGGTAACATCTTTAGTCCTCAACCATAATAGCCATGGAAGAGAGCACAGCTAATTCAGGCTTTTCACCCTCCATGTAGAAGGAAGTTGTAATGGTGCCAGGACTGCAGTTTCCCTAGTCTTCTCTTGCAGGGCTGGTGTACTTCAAATGTTCAGCTAAGCAGCAACTGAGCAGTTTGTCCACCTAGCTGTTTGTCAGCTGGAGTGAACCAACTGCGAGGCTCAGCATGCTAAAGCCAGAGCTCGACTGGATGCCAGGAACAGCTGAGAGAAAGAAGAGGTAAGGGATTTACTTTATAACCCCCTTCCCCAGTGATTCTTTTATTTTATTTTATTTGATATTATTTTTTGAGGGAGAAGCACTATTGGCACTATTTTGTGGCTCAGTGGAGCCTTCAAGGCCTTCCTGCTCTCTCCCCTTTAAAGATCATAGGCCTCTCTCCCATCCCATCCCTCATAGACACTCACCAAGCATGCCCTCCACCACAGACCCCCTTCTCCAGGTTCCCTCCTCAGGAATCTCAAGGGATCTTTTTCAGTCTCCTTACATGCTGGAATCAAACCCTTCAATTACTTAGAGCTCAAGTCCTATCCTCTTTAAAACCCTCCAGACTTATGCCCACTTCTTTTGAAGGACAACTTGTCTCCCATATGACCTAAATTCCGAGTTGTTCCCTTGAAATTTCACTACAATCATATCAGTGATAGTGGTGGCCTTCAGGAAGGAGGACATTTTTATAATTCCTTACCTGGACATTAACTCATCTAGGCTAAGTCCCAGCAGGATTCACTCTGGGTGGTCTCTCATTCTCCTACAGCAGTTTTAGCCCCTAGAGGTGAACTTAGAGAAAAGCTCACCTATTCTTTTACAAAAACGTATGCATCTTGGAACAGTCGGACTCACCTACAGGTTTAGCCTTCCTCTTTCACAAAAGATTCCTGAAACCACCATCTGGGAGTTCTAATCAAGTCATAATTCACCATCCATTTCTGCATGTGAATAATGGGTATACAAATATCTTGCTAGAATCTAGTTCCCTGGGTTCAGTACCACTCTCAGATGCATCTTGTCCCTGAAAGCCTTGCACTTCCTGAGGAAACAGAATTTCCAGCCTACCTGGTTAAGTAGATCTCTCTTCACCTGGTTATTGGCCACTTCACAGGAAACTCATTCAGAATGTTGTTTCCTCTTTTCCTTGGATCTCTTTAAATCCCAGTCTCACCACCCTATATCCAGATATTGCAGTAGGTATCCTGACCTGAAATCCTGTGCTCAGCGTGTCTTCCCAGTCCTCAGGACAAAGGAGTTTGTCAAACACTTATGCCCTCTTCCCACACATCTGGAAGGTTGTAAAAGCACAGAGCAATGAATGCCAGAATATCTGAATTACTGCAGAGTGCTAAGAAGCGTCTAGTTTGTTGACCTTCTGCAGCTCTGAGAGATGATCCAACTGCTCTCTGACAGACCCAATCCCTTTCATCAAAACCCCATCCACCACCCATCTCTCTCTCTCAACGTCCTCCCCAAATGCCAGGAGTCCACCATGTTCTTACGTACTTGTTTCAAGTAAATAAATAACCAGCTTGTTTCAAGTCAATAAAGAACATGGGCTGTCTGCTCTGCCTGATGTGGATTGCTAAGCACATCTCCTTCCCAGATATCCTGGAAATTCCCCTGGGTGGCTTCTGCAATTCCAAGCTTTGGCTCTTACTGTTTCTTGGGCTTTGTTTATGGGCACCTGATATGCAACAGAAAATCAATTAGCAGGTAAGAAAATGTATCTATTGTGTTTAGACTCTTTGTCAGGTTCAAAGACCGAAACCATTACTGCCTGCCCACCATGTCTGGAGAACTTTCTGAATGAGAACTAATAGACTAGGATCTACTTGCTCACGTGTGGAAAAAAGGAAAAATACCATCCAGCCCACAAAATAGAAAAAAGATGCTGGTTGAGCTCTCCTCAGGGTGTTCCCACAATCCTAAACACCATCCCAATCCCAGAGGAGCCATATGGTTTTGGTATAAGGACCAGTGAAAATGTTGATGAATGTTTAAACAAAACATTGTTATTAGGCTTCAGTGTTAGGGTTCCATTGAGAAAAAGGAGCAACTGACTCCTTTGAGTTAGTGGTACTGTTTTAGGCTATCAGCAGCTCCAGTAAGATTTCGCTGCAATCTTCTTTGGAAGGTTAGCCTGGCAATCACAAAGGAAAGAAACTTTTTATTAAATGAAAGCTGACATTCTACAGAAGCTGTTGGCCCAGCAGAGAATTCCAACCCCTAAGTCCAGAAGAACCAAGTTAATAAAACATAAAACTATACCACTAATAAAAAATGGGTGGTGGCACAGTTCAACCATATGGTGGTGGTGGTTTTCTATTTATATTGAACTAGACCTGAGAGGTCCCATTGTACAAGGTACTGTTCTAACACATAGTAAGAGACAACCCCGCCCCAGAAAGTTTACAATATACATGGACACAACAAAAGATGGAAGGAGAAGACAAAGACACAGAGAGGTGGCTGAACCCAGAAGAGAAGCCAGGTCTTTCGACTCTTAATCCAGTATCCTATCCACTCATCCACACTGCTCTATGCAAGATCCAGTATGTAAAGTCCTGGGGTCCAATTCTCTGTTCTAGCTGAGCTTCCTTGGTAGCAGGAACAGATATTGGGAGTGGAGGATGAAGAGGTGGTTTTGAGGTCTCTGCTGACCAAGAAATCTCTTGAATGCCCTTTTCCCCACTGGAGCAGCCAACAGGCCTGGGAGGAATGAAGAATTGGTCCCCTAGTCTGTGAATAACGGCTTTAAAGTGTAATACATAATTGAGTTAATTTCCTTCAGTGTGGAGCGAGATCTTTATGTCAGCGTTTTTCATCCCTGTTCCCAGTAATAAATGTCTGGAAACAAACTTGAAAAGGCTCCTAATAATTGTGACTGTATGTAATTCATCTTGTAATTACATCTTTGCTTTGGAACCCTGTTTATCTATCTTAGTAAAACGATGCTGTAAAGAAAATTGAGGGACGGTTACAATATATCAATTGTGTGTAGGTGTGTCACTTGAATCTTTTTCTGAGACTTCGAGCAACCGCATAAGCAGCAGGGGTATGGACTACAGAGGTTAATTAAAAGGACGCTGTCAAAGTGATTTCAAGGTTTTAAAAATCATTTTTGATTGAAGTTGTTTACAACATCTCCTTGGAAGCTTAAAACTGATTATTTTTTCCTCCATTCCACATGCCTGCTGGTTTATTATTGTAGGGTTGCTTGTGAAATCTTAGATGCTGGCATTTCTTTATAATTAGAAGCAAGAACACTGAAGCACTTGTTTTAGGGGAAAACACATTGGAAACATAGAGGGGGGATAAAAGAGAAGGAGAGATTTTTGATCCATCAATTTTATTTATTTACTTACTTTTCATTACAAAATCTGAGAAGCGTAGAACCACGATCCTGACCTACTTATTTCCTCTCATTTTCCATAAAAGGGAGGGTAGGATTTGAAGTATGGAAGAGCAGCTTCCAGCTGAGAGAAGCCCCCACTGGCTTAGCCAGCAGGCAGATTTACTTTAGTTCATTTGCTGGCTCTGCTACCTGCAAAGTGCAAACTACAAGGTTCTGAGTTCATGGCTCAGTTGCAATACTGTCCAGGTCACTCACTCAGTAAGTACAATCAGCCTAAGGATTTGGCTTCTCTTTTTTTAAGAGTTTCTTATTAATTTTTACTTTTCGATAAAACATCACGATACAAAAAGCAAACACAAATGAAAATGATAAACTCACAGCAAGCCTATAGAATGTACAGCGTAGCCATGACATATATATGCAAAACACATTTTACCATCTTAATATTAAATATAAAATAAATCAAAACTTTGTAATTAATGGGAGGAAATCAGAGGCAGGGCAGGGAGGGGAAGTGTGAAAACCAGGCTGGAAGGGGGGAGGAGGAAAAGGAAGGATGTCTGGAATGGCCACTGGGCTCCAGGGTGTTCCTTAGTCAAATGTTTCTAAAACTGGAGCCCAGATTTCTTCTAAGTCATGTAGTTTTTCTGTGGCAGAGGGTGGCCCATCTTTGCTCACTAGGCGAGAGCGGTCTGAAAACCATTGTTTTATTCTGTGCATTGATTTACTTCTGTAAAACACTCACTTCATGATCATGGCTGCTCTCAGAAAATACAAATGCCCAAATTCATGGATAAATAACCTACATAATTCTTGAGTAATGTTTGCTTGCTAAAGCCCCAAATCATTTAAATTTTATTGTCAACTTCTTTCCACAGATGTTTCACTAGAGGACATTCCCACAACAACTGGAGAAGGGTTCCCTTATATGTCCTGCAGCCACAGCATGTATCCAAAGGAACAGCTTCAATCTTATGTAGTCTCTGTGGTGTCCAATGTATTCTAAAGAATGGTTTTGTTTAATTAAATATAATCATAAATCTATAGAAGCACAGCATTGTATAATGCATTTGACCACTGTGGAGCCTTTAAAGTAGTGGCTCTTAAACTGGGGTGCATGCACCCCCTAGGGGTATGAGATGCCCTTTATGGAGGTACAAGACATGCCAGATTTTTTTGGAAGGTAAATCATTGAAAAACACAAATTAAGCACAGGCACGCAAGTACAGCTACTTTGTTTCATCAAACCTATATATTTATTATATGTATATAATTCTAAAAAAGTGTAATTTTTCATGTATTCTTAATTTTACTGCAAAATTAAAACAAATATATAATTCTCTTTCATTCTATAGTTATGATATATCTAGGTTTAAAGAACTGACCTACTTCTACAATTTTTGATAAGGGATGCGAGAACATATTTTGAGAACCAAAGAGGTGCAAACTGCAATAAAGGTTAAGAACCACTGCTTTAAAAGAAGTGCCAACTCTTTATCCCAGATTTTAGTAATAAAGTCAAGACTCAGTCTTTTTCCATAGAGGGACATGTCTACTATACTCAATTCTCAGGGGTGTTGGGCAGTCTCAGGGCATCGGGGCCAAAGAGATATCTCAATAAATGTTTTAGCTGTATATATTGCCATATCACTATGGCTGAGAGGTTACACTGATATTGCAGGACATGGACTGGAACTATGTCCACATTATCAACCAGATGTGACAGGATGTAATGCCTCTCTCTGTCCTTTCTCTTCATATGATTGGTTTCCAAACTGTAAGTCAGAATGACTCCAAATAGTGGCTTTTGTATGGAATCTATTGGCCAAAAAGGGACAATACTCTCCAGGTGGTCACTACAGAGGGCACTCTGTTTTTCTCTGTACAACGAGGATCCCAAGAACCCTGGCAGGCAGATTGGCTTAAGGGGTTGTGGTGGTTGTGTTGGAACCAGTGGAGGCCTGGGACATGATAGAGCTGCTTCAGAATCCTGGATCTCCTGTCTCTATCAAAGGGGAGTTGAGGCATCCACCAAGATAATATGGGGCATTGTTCTGGGCCCCATATGAAGGTCTTGATAATCTTATTAAATCCTTTAAAATAGGATGGTGAGATGATGACGGGTAGTCTACTAAAAATGTACAAAAATCTAGATAAGACATTCATCTTAACTGTGTTAATTTTCACACAGAGGCTCAGAGAAAGCTCTTGCCAGGAACTGGAGTCTTCGGCTAGTTGTAGAAAGGTTGGTGCTCACTTCATTTTAACAGGTGTTTCAAGATTCCTTTGTATTTTTATCTCCAAGTATTTAATTGTCTCTGACTACCTATGTTGTATACAGTGTCATTGTAGCCGTGCAGAATATTCGAGAGACGAGGTGAGTGAGCTCGTCAGGCCTGGGAAACCTTCACAGAGGTTTCACAGAGCTCTTCTTCCGGTCTGTGTAAGTTCAAAAGCTTGTTTCTCTCACCAACAGATGTTGGTCCAATAAAAGATATTATCTCACCCTGAAAGTGAGCCCAAATCTTGGATTAATGCTAGGTCAAGGATTGTGGTTTTGGGATATGTTATAAACAAAAGGACATCATTGGTGTTAACATCAAATGGTACTACAATGGGCCAGTCCTGATATCTCAAATATTTGAGTGAGAGCCTACAGCGATTTCCATGGGTTCTCAGCCTGGATCAAACAAGAGCAGGGACAATGAACAATCCTGTCTAGGGCTTCTGCAGAAGTTAAATGAGACTGAAATTATGCCAATGGTTAAGATATGAGATGTGGAGACCTTTTATAGAAGTTGAACCCATGCTCTAAAAACAGGCCTAAAACCAGGCCTCTGTATTCCCGGTTCACTTGATCAAAGGCCTTTTCTTCATCATAAGAACAACCATACTAGGTTAGACCAATGGTCCATCTAGCCAATGCCAGGTGCCTGAGAGCAAATGAACAGAACAAGTAGTCATCAAGTAATCCATCCCCTGTGGTCCAATTCCAGCTTCTGGCAGTCCGAGGCTAGGGATACCACAGCAATGGGGTTGCATCCCTGAGCATCTTGTCTTATAGCCATTGATGGGACGTGTCCTCCAGGAGCTTACTGAATTCTTTTTTTAACCCCATTATAGGTTTGACCTTCACAATGTCCCCTGGCAACAAGTTCCATAGTTTCCTGTGCATTGTGTGAAGAAGTACTTCAGTTTGTTTTAAACATGCTGCTGCCTATTAATTTTATTGAGTGACCCATGGTACTTGTGTTATGTGAAGGAGTAAATAACACTTCCTTATTCACTTTCTCCACACCAGTCATGATTTTACAGTCATGATCACATCCCCCCAGTCCTCTTTTTTGCAAGCTGAAAAGTCCAAGTCTTTTTAAAATCTCTCCTCATATAGAAACTGTTCCAGACCCTTAATCATTTTTGTTGCCCTTCTATGTACCTTTTCCAATTCTATATCTTTTTTGAGTTGGGGTGACCAGAACTGCACACAGTATTCAAGGCATGGGAGTACCATGGATTTTGATAGTAGCATTGTAATATTTTCTGTCTTATTATCAATCTCTTTTCTAATGGCTCCTAACATCGTTAGCTTGTTTGACAGCCACTGGACATTGAGTGTCCAAATCTAGAAGTAACTGGGGGTTGGGCTTATTATGCTACACTGCTATGGTAGCTACTAACTGTCTTATGTTATCCAAGCCATCCCTGCCTTTCCTAAATCCTATCTTTCTCCAGCCTCACTGCCAAAAGTTTGGCCAATATTTTCCACATCACTATTAGTTAGGAAAATTGCTCGATAGTTCAAGAACATGAGATCCTGACTCGTTTGGGAATCACTGAAATCAAGCTTCTCTCAGGGTGTAGGGGAAAGTACCCTCTTCCAGGGACTCACTGAACAGGGTAAGCAGCTTGCCTGCAAGGGGTTCAGAAAAATGTTTGTAAAAATCAAAGAAGCTGGCTGAGGTGGCAGTCTTACCTCATGTCCTGGATTTCAGGGTGTCGGGAAGCTCCGTTGCTGTTAACAGAACTTCCAAGCTTTCTCACTGCACCACAGAGAGGCATTTCTGTTTAGCAAGGAAAGCTTCCAGGGCCTCGTGTGAAAGGGCAGAATCAGAATTGTACAGACTTCTGTAAAAATTAAATAATTGTTTTCTTTATATCTCTGGGGCTGATGCACAATTTATTGTGCTTTTCTCAGATTGCAATAGTGGTTCCCCTGGCAGTCACGCCCAGCTGCTAAATCTGTACTGTATTTTGCTTTCTTGGGGTTTGGCTGAGATCTAAAGATAAAGGCCTTACTACTGCTAATGAGTCCAACAGGACTCCACTGGCCATCACATACAGTCCCCAGCTAAAACCCCTCCAACGCATCATCAGGGATCTACAACCCATCCCGGACAATGATCCCACACTTTCACAGGCCTTGGGTGGCAGGCCAGTCCTCACCCACAGACAACCTGCCAACCTGAAGCATATTCTCACCAGTAATTGCACACCACACCATAGTAACTCTAACTCAGGAACCAATCCATGCAACAAACCTTGATGCCAACTCTGCCCACATATCTACACCAGCGACACCATCACAGGACCTAACCAGATCAGCCACACCATCACCAGTTCATTATCATCCTGCACGTCACCAAATGTAAATATATGTCATCATATTGCCAGCAATGCCCCTCTGCGTACACGGCCAAACTGGACCAGTCACAAGGAACAAGGATAATGACACAAAATCAGATAGTAGGAATGGCAATATACAAAAACCTGTAGGAGAACAGTTCAAACCTCCCTGGACACAAAGAGATCTAAAGGGTAGCCATCCTGCAGCAAAAAAACTTCAGGACCAGACTTCAAAGAGAAACTGCTGAGCTTCAGGTCATCTGCAAATTTGACACCATAAGCTCAGGATTAAACAAAGACTCTGAATGGCTTGCCAACTACAAAAGCAGTTTCTCCTCCCTTGGTGTTCACACCTCAACTGCTAGAAGAGGACCTCATCATCCCTGATTGAACTAACCTCGTTATCTCTAGCCTGTTTCTTGACTGCATATATATACCTGCCCCTGGAAATTTCCACTACATGCATCCAACGAAGTGAGTATTCACCCACGAATGCTCATGCTCCAATATGTCTGTTAGTCTTTATGGTGCCACAGGACTCTTTGCTGCTTTTACTGCTAATGAGTAATGCAGCTTCTCCTTTAGCTCAAGTGGTCAAAACATCTGGTTCTGGAGGCAAAGATCCAGGATAATCATGTTGATTGGAGTTGCGTGTTCACTTGGAGAATCTAGTCAAAGGGTAGTAGACAGAGGTGTAAGGACTAATGAAGGGTAAAACGTACTCAGAGTTGAAGTGCGCATCACTTGTGACAAATATGCACACAATGCCAGCTTCTTGTCACAGGTGTGGCACCAATCTCTGATTAAAAAGCTTACCTTGAAATCAAGGAGGCTTTAGCGTTAAGTAAAATATTCTAAATGCTACAGCACTATTGGGACAAAAAGATAAGGGCCTGGTTTGCAGAGGCAATCAGAGCTGTGTGTCCATTGCACCTTCGAAAATAAGGCCCTCAGAACATGAGCAAGCCAGGGCTAAGTAGAGGATAACCCTTCCCTGTTTTCAGACGGGAACAAGAAAGGGAAACTAAGAATATTGTTTTAAGCAAAAAGCTCCAACCTTGACTCCTGTGTCATCACCTCCTCTTCCCCACCAGTAAAGAAAGACAAGGTTGAATTCATGCTGTCTACACAAAGCCACAGTAACTGAACTTTGTGCTGAGAACTCTACAGGGGGTGGGAGGATAGACACATCCTGCCAGTGTGCTGAAACTAGCTGTGTGGCCATTGTGGCAGTGATGGAGGCTCAGGCTAGCCAGCCAAGCTTGAACCCCTCCTACCGCCTGGTTCCAGGGTCAAGTGCCTAGCCCAAACCTGTGCTGATGCCACAACCACCATGCTATTTTTAGCATGGTAACGTAAGCCCCTCTAGCACACATCTGTCTACTGGTCTGGAAGACTCACTCCCAGCTGCAGTATAAACATCCCCTGTAGGCTTCCAAATGTTCCTTATAATAAATATCCTACGTATCTGCTGTGTCTTATTAACCCTGTGATATTTTGTTTTCACTCTGTTGCTTGGCCTTTTGAGCCTTCTGGGTGTGTTTATTTTTTTATTTTTATATGAACAGTATTTATTTTTAGCATTTCACTTTCAGCACTCAGCAAATAAGAATCTCTTAGGATTATTTAACAAAGGGAAATATAATTTTTCTTAAATTGTTCTGCTTCCATCAGTCCTGGGGCTTGGTCTTATTTAATAAGACTTGAATGATTTTTTTTTTGCCTAGTAACCCGTTGAGTCCAGAGATTCTGCCATAAGTGCAACTACATTTTGCAGTGGTGTGTCCCAAGAACAGCTCTAAAATGCCTATTGTGAATGGATTAATAATGCTGGGAGTGGATTTAACCTGTACGCCAATCTTAAAGCAAAAGCTATCTGGAGAACATGAAGCAAGGCAGAGGCTGGAATATTTAGTCATCTTAATGGCATGTTTTGCTCCAATTTTCTTCTCTCCCCGAAGAGTAAAATAATTTCATGTAAGTTTCCTTTCCCAACGGTAATATTTGAAGGCTAGGACTGATACAGAAATTGCGTTGTACAGGAGTGTAGGTACAAGAGTGCAAATGGTGCAGTCACACGAGATCGCACAAGTGGGCCCAACCAGCAGAGCCCACTCTACCTTAGGCACCATTATATTTACACCACACTCTACCTAGGCAGACAGAGCGCCAAGGAGCAGGAAGCAGCGCAAAGCCAGGCTGCCGAGGAAGCACTCCCACCCTTCCCATGTGCTTCCTGCCCCCAGTGTGGAGGAGACCGTGGCTGTAACACCTCAGGCAATGGGTGCTGGGGCTGTTCCATTATTTAATTTATGCCAGGTCTTGCCAGGGCTGAGTCCTGGCCCTCTAGGCTTGGCAGTTCATAGCCCTAGCACCTCTGGGCTTGCCACATCAGTTATGAAGGTTAAAAAAAAAATTGCTTGAGCCCTGACACCTCTTTCATTACAAATTAAGAACTGGGCTACTCCAGACAGCATTAGGGTTGCCAGCTTTCTAATTGCAGAAAACCAAACACCCTTGCTTGGCTCCCTGCCCCACCCCCTTCCTCTAGGCCCTGCCCCCTGCTCACCTCATCCCCTTTCCCTCCGTCAAATGCTTTCCCCCACCCTTGCTCACCTGCTCATTTTCACTGGGCTGAGGCAGGGGGTTGGAGTGTGGGAGGGAGTGAGGGCTCTGGCTAGGGGTGTGGGCTCTGGGGTGGGCTGAGGTTGAGGGGTTTAGAGTGCAGGAGGGGGCTCTGGGGTGGGGCTGAGGGGTTCAGAGTGTGGGAGGGGGCTTAGGGCTGGGGCATGGGGTTGGGGTAGTTCCTGGGAAGCAGCAGCATGTCCCTCCGTCTCCTAGGGAACAGGGCAGCAAGAGGGCTTCACATGCTGCCCCTGCCTGCAAATGCCACCCCGGAAGCTCCCATTGGCTGTGGTTCCCAGCCAATGGGAGCTGCAGAGCTGGCGCTTCAGATGGCACCAGCTCACGCCCCTCCCCCTAGAAGCCAAAGGGACATGCCAGCTGCTTCCCCAGGGCTGCACGGAGCCAGGCACAGAGCCTGCCTGCCCTGCTGGTGGTGCAGCCAACTGGACTTTTAGTAGCCCAGTCAACTGTGCTGGCAACCTGAGACAGCACCCAACCACCACCATCACTCTGGCGTAGCACTGCGGCTGCCACTTTATTAGCAGAGTTCATCCAGAAATATGCATAAGGGGGACTGGGGATGTGGGGGGTGCTCAGGGCTAGGGAGGGGGTGTGAAGTGCAGGGGCCCGGTGGGGTTGAGCTGACCAGCTCCAGGGGGAAGGGCTGTGTGGACTGAAGGATGAGGCTGCTGAAGGAGGATGTAGGGGATGGATGGATGGGCAGCAGGTGCTCAGCCCTGGGATGTGGAGGTGGTGAGGGAAGGTTGCCAGTGAATCCTGCCCCATGTGGGATAGGCTCAAGCCCCATTCAAACAGTGTGTGAATCTTACAGGTACTGAGAAGGTGTTCCAGATATTGGTGAGGGCTGGCTCTTTATATAGGTCTGGTAAGGTTTCTATCATATAGAAGCAGACATACTATGAATTCCTGATGTAGATACTAATGGAAAATGGACGAGGCATCATGATTTTCAAAAAGTGCTGAGGATATGGTTGTTTTAATAAGGGGCTTTTTGGTTGAGTTGTTTTGATTGCATGGCCGTATGGATCATTGTGTTTGGTTTCTGTGACACAGAGACCACAGTTTCAAGAATGGCATATTTGTGACAACACTTGTTTGCATTTGGTGCACGGCCCTATGATAGGTAAATGCAAAGCAAATGCTGCTTGTGCTCATATTGCAAGTTTTTTCAATGAGCAAAATTATGGATTCAGGTATAAAGATGTGGGGCTTAGTATCCCATTGCACTACTCCCCTTTAACAGTGGTGTAACACCATGAATTTAGTTTCAGCAGAGTTGTATCAACTTCAAACTGGAGTAACACAGTGGTGACTCAAGCCCTTAGCCTTTTCGACTAAATTAATGTGTGCTTTGGATGTGCTTTGCTACTTAGTTTAAAGTTTGGCATATAAAAGTTCAGTGACCTGGGTTGTATGTTGATACAATAGGTAAATGCATTACTAATTTGTGAACAGGGATGGCTCTAGGCATCAGCGGAGGAAGCACGTGCCTGGGGCAGCACGTGCTAAGGGGTGGCATTCCATCCATTCTTGGGGTGGCACAGTCCAAACTTTTTTTTTTTTTTTCGCTTCGGCAGTCTGAGCAGCAGTCCATGTTTGTTTGTTTGTTTGAATGGTAGAGCTGGCCCTGTTTAACTGCTGTTGCAATCACTTTAAATTAGATAAAACTTACTGATAAAATGTTAATAGGTTTTGAACATGAATGCTGTCTCGTATGGTGACATCACACACCAAATAGACTTTGGAGACTACCTCACATGTAACAGACTAATCAACTGGAGATTTCTGCAGGCCCCCTGCACTCTATCACTGCCAGTGAGCATTTTGTATCAATGTGCATAGAACTCTTCTGTGTGTAGCTAGTCTGCAAAAATGTATGGGCATTGCCTGCATATTGTCTTTATGTAGAGGGATATGATCTGATGGTAAAAGTAAGCAAAATGTCAGATGTTGGAATTGGGAAGGCCCTCCCATCCCAACCTATTCTTGCATCAGGGTCTTCTGGGACCTGGCTATGCTCTTCGCATCGCAGCAGATGCTGCATTTCTTGGGCAGGACGCATGTTAAAGAGGTAATGTTAAAATCAGCAGGGCAAATTTAACCTACTTTAAAAGCAACAGTAGTTTGCTCTAAGTGATCTAACACTGATTTTGATCTGTATATATATGTATAAGTTTAACGCCTGTACATATCCAATCCTGTATAGTGCAAACACCTCAGTTCCCAGTGATTTTAGTGAGAGCTGTAGGTGATCAGTATATCGACTAACAGGGCCCACAACATTTTGGTACCCGAGGCGGGGAGCTCAAATGACACCCTCAACCCCCCTCGCTTGGGCCTAAACTTCGAAAGATCTCAATTCTGCCTTCTTCCTGTTCTACTCCTCTCATGGTACTGCTCTGCTACCTACCTCAATAAAGGAGAACTAACAACCTAAAATGCCTTGTTCAAAAATTTAAAGTAACATTTAACTTTCAAATACCTGAACAGAAAACATAAAACTTTTCTTGTCTGCATAGTAAACACTGGCATTTTTATCTGTTTGAATAATCTAAGTGGTGCTTTCCGTGCCTTCTCGGTTGCAAAGATTTGAACTGTTTCCTGAAGGTCCACAGTCTGGGCCAGCTCATGCTCTATTAAGATGATTGCAAGGCCAACCAGCCTCTCCTGTGTCATTGTGGAGCATAGATGTGTTTTTATTAACTTCAGCTTGGAGAAGCTGCATTCTCCACTGGCAACTGTTACAGGAAGTATTAGAAGTATGCACAGAGCAACAAAAGCATTTGGAAAGAGGATGGTCATCTTATTTGTCCACATATATTCCAGAATGACCTTTGGAGTTGATCCTGCTGAAATGTATCTTGAAAGGGTTTGCAGTTCATCACCTAAATCACTCTCATCAATATTGCGCATGTCATCATGTGTCAACTAACTGTCCTCTAGTGCCCTACATAGCGGTGTAGGTCTTCTTCAGGTATAGTGAGGAGTTTGGGAATATCGTACAACATCCCAAATATACTGCTGTGTTCCTTGAGCTGCATGAAACCTTCTTCAGCTGACTGTATTGCACGATTTAGCACCTGTTAAAGAATTCAACCTTAAATTGTTGCTTGGGTCTTTATGGGATTATCCTGTGCCTTGTAATCAAAAATGTCGTTTCTTCAGTGACTCTTGTATTCTTGAATTGAGTAGGAAAGTAGCTTCAGTATGAAGTTCCTTTGCCAACTTCTCTGCACTCTTCAGAACTTTTGAAATCCCTCATCTGACCGTAAGACTGTAGGTATGACTTTGCTTTGTCCAGTTGTTCATTGCTCCAGATATATCAAGGTCAACACCTTGGAGCCTCCTTGCTTACAACATTTATTTCAAACAGTATGTCATGCCACAACACTAAGCCACACAGAAATTTGAATTTATGTATGTTTCTATTGATTCCATTTCCCTCTGCCACTGTTCTCCCATGAACAGTTCCTCTCCTAGCATTACCCTCCATAATGGCAACTATGGCATCATCTGTCTTCCCAATTTGGTGTTTGATAGGCTTTATCGCCTCCACTCGACTTTCCCATCGTGTGGCACTCAGTGGTTTCAGTGTCAGAGAGGATGTTCCCAGATGTTGCTTCAAAATTTGCCATCAATGAGTTAATGCAGAGAAAAATACACAGATGCTTTCAATTACATTAAAAAATTCAGCACCCTCTTTAGAAGCTGATGCTGCATCACTGACCACCAAGTTCAGTGAATGAGAACTGCATGGGACAAAAAAAGCTCAAGGGTTTAACTGTCAGATCTGTCTCTACACTCCTCTGTTCTTTCCTCTCATGTTGGCACCATTATCGTAGCCCTGACCTATCATGTCAGCTATCACAATTCCCATATCTTCCAGCTTTTTAAGAAGCACATTTGTCATATCAGCTCCTGTAGTATCATCGATGTCAATCAATTCTAGGAAATGGTCTCTCACAATCACCATTGCAGGGACAGTTTCACTAGGTTCTGTTGTTGTTACAAAATGCACCATTCAAGTCATTTGTTCCATATGGCTGATATCAGGAGTGCAGTCCAGAATAACAAAGTAATATCTTGCTGACTTCAGATCTGCCACAATCTGTTTGACTTTTGTTGCCAGTAACTGTATGATCGCATTTTGAATTGTTCTTCCAATGTAATGGTGTGTGTACGTTTCTTGCATGGTGACTCTTCTTAGATGTTCCTGGAGTACAGCATCAAACTCAACCATTAGCTCCACAATTTGAAAGAAGTTTCCACTGTTTGGCACATACAGCCGATCTGAAGTGCCACGCAGTGCTAGGTTTTGGGTAGCAAGCATTCTCACAATGGCAATGAGCCTTATCAGAACATTTTGCCAGTAAAGAGACTGTGATGCAATCTTCTCTTGATGCGGATTATCTATGATGGCCTTTAACCTTAGTCTCGTCTCAAGCTCTTTCCACCTATGGAACGCTGTCTGGTGATTTGCTGCCTTCTCATGGCATGCCAGATTTCTAGCCAGATTTTTCCAGTCCTTTGTTCCTGTAGAACTCAATGTGGCTGCAACATTAGATTGGAAGAATTTTCAAGAAAAACAGTATGCAGCATTCTGGACTTTTGAGTACATAAGCCATGGCCTCTCCACTTTGTGACCACTGGGGATTTCACACCAGTAATGTGTTGGTTGGAAACTTTTATTTTCATTGTCTTTGGGGAACATGAAGTTTTTCACTTGCTGTGGCCCATGCAGTACAAGGAAGTCCCTCAGGCTACTGCTCAAGTGGGTCCACAGTCCTGGATCATCTAGACTTAAGGAACTAAACTCAGCAGCAGTTGTTTCTTGTGCCTCCACCACACTCTTCTCTGATCTACACTTTTTTCCAGGAATGTGCATGGTTACATTCATTTGAGATGGAGATATGGATGCTACAGTAGCTGCCAGGTCACCTGCACTCTGACTACTGGAAGATCATGCATCTCCTCACTACTCACATCCTCACGGAGCCGGAAGGCTCACCATGAACATTTGTGTCTATGTATCTCAGGAGAGCTCCTTCCTGTTTAGATAGAAAAGCTTCCTTTGCTTTCTTCCTTTTTCTGAATGCTGCCCAGAAGGGGATTTTCCTCTTTCACTCAAGACTGCTGTTCTGTGCCAGCTATAGTGGCTCTCAAAACTCAATTGAAAGGGACAAATAAGCAGGCTAGTAGTAGGACCTGAGTGAGGGACGATATCAGCATTTTAAGGGCCTAACTGGCTCCTACTACTTCAGTTGACTGCCTGTTCTCCTCAAGTGGGTTCAGGGAAGCGGCAGGAAACAGGAAGCTCCCTGAGAACTGGTGTTAATCAGTCCAGGCTCCTGGGGGTGCTAGAAAGGTACATAAGAGGCTCCTCCTCCTCTCTCTCCCTGCAGCTCCTGCTGCTTTCTGTATTTCCTCTCACCTTTTCTCCTGCCTGCCTGTTACATCTCTTGTGCTCTCCTTCCTCTAGCACAGCACTCCACCATCTCTGTGCATCTAGAGCAGAGAGAATATATATGCATCAGCAGCAGACAATTTTCTACACTCTGGGTCCTAGTGCCCCTGCTCACACCACAGTCTGTCACCTGAGGCGGTCGCCTCAGTTCGCCTCATGTAAGACCAGCCCTGTCGACTAAGTGATAACTGAATGCCCAGTGTTGTGAATTACTTTCAGTTTCACAATGTCTCTACCTGCAGTTGTAGTGCATATAAAATTTTCCCTATGTGCTGCTCATCTAGTTTGTTCTTGAACACAGGCAGTAAAATGTGAAATTCTCCCAGCACTTGCAGCCATGTAACTTTATTATTTTCCTCATCCATCTGGGAAGGCAGGGAGGAAATATGACATGCAGCTTTGTACACAGATAGCCAAATTGTTCTCAGTTACACCTACAGCCTGACTGATTTCAGTCAAATTAATGGAGGTTCTCAGTGTCACCCCACCTAACGTTTAGGTGCATAGAAAATCATTGGGATTCACAAAATCTGAGTTAGGCACCTTGACTCCCTTCACAGTGGGGTTGGGAAGTGGTGCCTGAGAATGGGATTCACAAAAGCCAGCATGCGAGGAGGCATTTCACTTAAGGTAACCAATGGAAGGTGTCAAGCCAAGGGGTGTGTGTGTTTGTGTGTTAAGCCCTGCCCCCCTCTTTGAGGCAGGCACCTAAGTCCAGGCTGTGGGACAGCACCTCTCTCTGGCTGGGATTCTCAGTTGCAACCCCTGTTTAGGTGCCGGCACTGTTTTTCCAAGAAGTCATGGGATGGGGGAAAAAGCAGATGTTCTCTCATAACTTTTAGCCCAGTGGTTAGGGAACTCACGTGGGATGCAGAAGACCTGGGGTTCAAATCCCACCTCCAGTTGAGGACAAGAAGGGATTTGAACTGGGATCTGCCACCTCTCAGTTGAGTGTCCTAACGAGTGGAATATTCTGGTGTGAGGGTCCCTCTCTCTCTCTCTCTACTGTTGAAGCTGTTCCATTGTGGTGAAATAATTTAAAAAGTCATTGGAGTGGGGCCTGGCTCCTGGGTCTCCCACCTCCCAGGTGAGCACTCTAACCAGCAGGCTACAGTGTTATCCTCATATGTCCTTGCTGTCTCTGGCCCACCATTGAAGCTGTTACACTGTTGCTAAATAAAGAACCATTGAACGGGGCTCTCCCATACCCCAGGTGAGTAACCTGCCCCCTCAAGTCCCAAGCCCTTTTGTGTAAGCTCATCTATAGAGGCCCAATCTGGCAGGTGAGCTCGGAGCCTGCTTACTGGATCCAGTCCCGCAGGTGAGTTAGGCAAAGGAACATTCTTCTGGTTTTTGCATTGCTTTGGGGCTTAGCATCCAGACACCTGGCATGGGGCAGTGGTGTGTATTTGCAAAGTCAGAAACCGGGGGAACTTTCACTACAAACATTTAGCTGTCCAGTGATTTTAGGTACCTACAAGGATTGGGTTACATCAAGTGAGGGTTTTGAGAAGCCTAGTGGGGCCTGATTCTGGGAGTTTGGCACCTAAGGTGTCCAGCCCTGTATATCTGTGTATTTAATCTTTAACCTCTCCTTAAACTCTTCTATTTAATACAAAGGATGTAGGATGTTGTGTCTCCATTTTTTTTACAGCCCCCCCCCCCTTATTTTTATGATGTTCCACCAACTGCCAGGACAGATGCCTAGTACAGGAAGAAATGACTGTATTACACAGGCATTAAAAAGAAAATTATTCAGTAGTGACAGCTGTTTTTATTTGTAACACAGCATGCCCAGACAATAGAATCCTACACTGGGGCCCTTAAGAAAATCAACCACTATTTTAACCATCACCAGCTAATAATTTAGGAAGCACTGGTAATTATTAGTCTTAATTTAGATATTTAATCCTTGAGAATATGGACCAGTTTCACAGGTTGATGTATCATGACACCTACTGGCAGAGACAACCAAAAATAGAAACAAGTATAACTCTTTGAATAATGCTACACAGTTCAGTCTTAATCAAGAAACAGGTTTTTAAGTTGCTTGTGTTTTTTCCCTACCCACAAACTACATTTGCACTTTTGGTTTTTTTCCTTTTAAAAGGAGAAGAAATAATTATGTAAAAGATACAGTTCTAACCTGACAAACGCAACAAAGAAATGGTAGACATTTGACCACTAAAGCTATTGCTTTCCACAACTTTACCTTGTGATTGGGTAAGGGTTATTCTGTGCAGGATAATGTGTTTTAAAATTAATTTAAAAATAACAACAGTGTAAGAAAATAATTAAGGTACCACTCACTGAGGATAGCAGAACTGGTCCCTACAATTATGTTTACCTACATTAATCCATTCCCTTTATGCTGGCTTCTGTTCTTGGTGCACAAACACGCACAAACATATACAGAAAACAGGATTGTGTGGTGGGAAAGCTTTACTGGCATCAATTTGAGATGGCCAATTATACCACAGCCCAACACGATTTATTTTATATGTGATAAATTTATACAGAAATTCCATTTTAGAAAGTTATATGAAATGTTATGGAGCGTGTTTTTATTTATGCGTACAATATCTCTCCACTTCTAAATTCAGACTCCTCAGTACCCACTCTTACTAGCCTGTTTCAAATTTGTTCATTTGCTTCTACTCTGACCCACATTTTTACAGCTTTTAAAGCTGCTAAAAAGGTGAAAGTCTTCTGCTTTACTGGTGTATTTTCCTATTTCATTATTGGATAGATATTATCTGTTGTACTTTGGTGACAGTTTCAGGCCCCAGATTATGGTTTACCAGTGAGCTGTTACCTATGTCTACTCAAGCTTTTGAGCTCTTTTGTCCTCTTGTCTTATTAAATTGCTGTAACGATGTCAGGCACCCACTTTTCGTTATGGTTGGATCCTTAAAACTTGCATAAATCCATTTCTATATTATACAAAGCAGAACCAACCATTCTTCTCCCACAGCTTACTGAGTAGGCTTGGGCAATTCTTCTCAAACAACAGCAATTGCATAATCATCTTATGCCACAATTTTACTTTGTATTTTTTCCAGCTCTGTTTCTTAAAGTAGAGAGGGTGCCAGCATCCAGAGCTTGAATGTTGCTTATATTATTTGAAGCATGGTAAAGGAGTCACTGCATATTACAAGTTCAGAGGCAGTAATAAGAGGTTGGACAGTTTTCTAATAGAAATTATGCCTCTTTTTGTAAGCCATATTTGTAGCTTACAGTTTGAATCACAGAATAATTTTTATTTCCTCATGGAACTAGCACTTATGAAGATGAAGCTTGGAATTCAGACTTGTCTGAAACTAGATCTAAAAGATGGTTCTCATCTCTAGAAATAATATAAAAACATATATTCTTCTTCGAGTGCTGTCCCTGTGGGTGTTCCACTCTAGGTGCTGGTGCGTCCTGGTGCTGTCGATCGGAGATTTTCGGTAGCAGTGCCTGGTTGGGGCTCACGCACCCAGATGGTATCTCCCATCTAGTTGGAATCTTCCTGAGTGCGTGTGCCCCAGACCCTCCTTAGTTTCTTCTCAACCATCCTCGGCTGAAGACGGGACTCGGGGCCTTTCTTCCCTGGTCTGTATAGGAAATAGAAACAAAAAACATAGAAATAATTAGTAATTACTTCTCAGTTGTTTCCCTTCCTTTAGTATAGTTATTTACTTAGTTAAAAAAAAAAAAGAAAAGAAAAGAAAAGCCCCTCAGGTTTGTCTCCCGGTGTGACACTCTCCTCACCTATCTCTAATTAATAATGCCAAGAGCTTCAGAATTGAAAAGATGCATCTCCTGTCAGGAATCCATGCCAAGGTCAGATGAGCACTCACACTATGTGAAGTGCCTCGGGGACACCCACATCCCTGCCAAGTGCCTCCGTTGCGTGAGTCTCAAATCATGAGCTCGTCGTGACAGGGATCTGTGGCTCAAAATCATCATGATGGAAAAATCCCTGCAGCTGCTGTCGGAGACGGGAAAGGTTGAACCCACTCCCATACGCTCCCCAGCCAGATCGGAACCAGTGGGGAGCGTTGCTTCACCCTCCCTGGAGCAGAGGCAATGAAGTAGCAACAGATCTCACAGCAGAGACTCTAACAAGGTAGGGGGTCTTCCTGCGAGATCCCTACCCTCTGTGCTGCAGCACGAAAGGCAGGTGCCTTAACTCCTCTTAATGCCTCCAGCAAACAGCTCTGACAGAGCACAGAGGCAGGGATATGACCTCCCGCACCGGGAAGGTTATTTTGTTGATTCGGTTCCCCTCGTGCTGCAAACAACCGCGGGCGTGGACACCTCACTCTTCCTCTGGCACCACGACGGCCACAGCACCGGCACCACGTCCTTCTTCAGCACCGACAATGGGCGCGTGCGGCAGGTGTCAGCATCCCCACCAACAAAATGGCTGTGGTACCCACAGCGTGATCAGTTTCGGGCCAAAAAGCAAGCCACCCGTCCCGCAGCGCACCTGCCTCAGCCAGTGAAAAACAGCTGGGTGTCAAACAGCGTGCCTTCAGCCTCTGGCACCAAGAAAGGCGTCGGCACCCAGCCACTCTTCTACGCCGCACACCAGGAGCAATCCCCCTGCAGGGCACCTCTAAGCTCAATTAACAAAGTTTACCTCTGTCACTCTCTCCTACTAATGAACTGAGCAGTGAGAGCAGGCTTTAAGCTCAGCCCAGGGAGAGCGAGCAACAGTTTCTCACTCAATGACCTTTTAGTGCCACCTGAGCCTCACTCTTCCTCTCCTAGATACAGAGACTCTTTGTGCTGAACGCCACTCTCTCCACCTGAAACTGGCTTTCACTGCGGGTGACCTTGATTACAGCATGCAAGCGGCGTTCTCCCCTCCTGCTTCTCCTCCACAGCACCTTTACCACCTCAGCGTTCATGGCTCAAGTCAGCATCCTCATGTTTCCCTACTTTGCCCCCACCGTGGCGCCGGGCACCTGGGTTCTCCTACCCTATGCTTGGCCTCAGTGGTACCTGTGGCAACATCCTTCCTACCCATCATCCTCCTTCTGTGCCTCACTCTCCTGCTCCATCTACACTAGGGTGTCTGAGCCCCCTTCTGAGACGAGCAACACCTATCCTGACTCACCTAACCCAACTCTACCACGCCCGGATGAAGCCCTCCTCCCTCACCATCAGCCGTGGGCGACTTCAAAACAATCAAGAACTTTTAGAGGTGTGCATCAGCAGTGAATCCCCAGAAAGGCAGACGCAACACAAACTCCTCAAAATACTTCAACTGTCTGCGCCCTCGAAAATCGTGCTCCCTATAAACGAAGCACTCATGGAGCCAGCTGACACTCTCTGGCAAACCCCAGCTTCTCTAGTACCAACTTGCAAGAAGGCCAAACGTAAATACTACGTTCCTGCAAAGGTCACAGACTTCCTATTTTCTCATCCACCACCGAACTCTCTTGTTACAGAGGACCAAACAGTCACAATATCAATCCACCCTGCAAGACAAGGACCTTAGACGCCTTGATGTCCTGGGCCGCAAGGTTTATACATCCTCTACACTACAATTCAGGATTGCAAACTATTCTGCTCTCCTCTCCAGTTATGATTTTGATAATTACAATAAGCTTTTCGAATTTGCCTCCTACATTCCAGAGGACAGAAAAGCAGACTTCAAATCAATCCTGTCTGAGGGACAACTGATCTCCAGAACGGCCCTACAGGCATCTTTAGACACGGTGGGTACAGCAGCTTGTACCACTGCAACTGCTGTGGTTATGCGCAGATCCTCATGGCTCTCTGAGTCAGGCATTCCTAAAGAACTCCAGACGAAAGTGGAGAATCTCCCCTTTGATAAGGACAGACTTTTCCAAAAAAACTGATGAACTCCTCCACACCATAAAAGATTCGAGAGTGACACTGCGCACCCTGGGCATTCACCCATCTCTTCCCAGGAGACAACGATACCAACCCTACCAAAGGCCACACACACATCAGTACTATCGCCCTCAACCCAGACCATACGACACAACTAGGAATCGTACTAGACCCCCCAAATGCAGACAAAATCAAAATCAAGCCACCACCTTCCATCCACTGGGCAATACACAACAGTTTTGAAACGTTGGTCGAGAGTCTGCACGACCACCCCTTGATTCCACCGCTTACTTGCCCATTTGGCCACCGCCTCCAGAATTTCCAACATGCCTGGCAGCGGATTACAGAGGACCGCTGAGTCCTCAAAATAGTTCAGTCTGGTTACTCCATCCCTTTCATATCCTACCCTTCCCCCTTCCTCTTCAAGGACCCTTCTCATGACCAATTACTTCGCACAGAAGTGGCACATCTTCTGCAACTAGCCGACGCAGCACCAAGGGACAGGTTTCTACTCCCATTACTTTCTAACGCAGAAAAAGACCCAGGGACGGAGGCCTATACTAGACCTACGCCGACTGAACAAATTCGTGAGGACCATAAGATTCAAGATGGTCAGACTGGGCACAATAATACCTGCATTGGATCAAGGGGACTGGTTCACAGCCCTCAACTTACAAGATGCTTACTTCCATATATCAATTCATCTGGCTCACAGACGCTTCCTACGATTCATAATCAGTCAGGATCATTTTCGATACAGAGGTCTTCCTTTCGGACTCTTCACAGCTCCAAGAGTTTTTTCCAAGACCCTAGCCAAGGTTGTGGCTCACCTCTGCAAACACAGGGTCACACTGTTCCCCTGCCTGGACGATTGCCTCATCAAGTGCGACTCCTATGGTGAGACACTTCAAGCCAAGCGTTTTGCCATATCCCTCTTTCACAGCCTTGGCCTCCAAATCAACATCCAAAAATCCACCCTGACACCTATGCAACAGATTGAGTTCATCGGAGCTCATCTCGACTCAACTCAGAGCAGGGCTTCGCTCCCACACAACAGATTCCTTGCTATCACGCAGCTCATACGCATGCTCTCTATTCGTCCCAGGACGCAAGCAAGAATCTGCCTACAGGTCCTTGGTCACATGATAGCCACCACCTTCGTGGTTCAACACTCCAGGCTACATATGAGATGCCTCCAGGGCTGGCTCAACTCCAGTTTCAAACCCAGCAGACATCCCTTAGGGATTCTGCTAACTCCTCCTCCCAATGTTATAACTTCCCTACAATGGTGGACAAGTCCAGAAAACCTCTGCACAAGGGTTTCCTTCCAGCAACAATCCCCAACGCTCATGCTCACCACAGACGCTTCCTTGATCGGTTGGGGAGCGCATCTAGGGGGAGACAGGGCACAAGGCCGGTGGTCCACATCATAGATGCATCTACACATAAATCTCTTAGAGCTCAGAGCAGTGAGGAGAGCATGCCTTCACTTTCTTCCCCTCATAAAGAACAAATACCTGCTGGTCTTAGCAGACAACATAGCATGAATGTATTACATAAACAGACAAGAGGGAGCTGAATCACATTCCCTTTGCATGGAAGCCATTCGACTATGGAATTGGTGCATACAACATCGAATACAGATCATCGCTTCCTAGATACCAGGCTGCCACAACACTATTGCCGACGCACTTAGCAGGCACTTCTCGACAGAACACAAATGGGAACTGCACCCCACAATACTCCAACAGCTTTTCTCCCACTGGGGCACCCCATCAATAGATCTCTTCACCATGACCCAAAACCGAAAATGCCCCGTTTTGCTACAGGGCGGGACTCAGGACTGCATCCCTAGGGGATGCATTCCTCATCCCATGGAGCTTTCCCACCTATCCCTCTGCTACACAGGGTTCTTCTGAAGCTCACGGATAACAAGGCCCAGGTCATCCTTATTGCTCCGGCTTGGCCAAGACAGGCCATCCCTACCTTCTCTGCATGTCCTCCCATCACCCATGGGCTCTCCCCAACAGGCTAGACCTCTTTTACCAGGACAATGGACGAGTTCTTCACCCCCAGCTCCAAAAGCTCCACCTCACAGCCTGGTTCCTTCATGATTCTAAACCCATGAACTAGCCTGTTCTGAGCAAGTCCAATATGTCCTCTTGCACAGTAGGAAAGACTCCACTTGTAAAACCAACCTGCAGAAGTGGAAGCATTTCGCTCTTTGGTGCTCACATCAGTGCCGGCTTTAGGAAGCGCGGGGCCCAATTCGAACAGTTTCGACGGGGCCCCGGCAGGGATGACCAAAAAAAAAAAACAAACTTAAAAAAAAACCACCTTTCATTTTTTCCATGTATTATTTACTTTCTATGACTATATACACATAACAATATTATATTTTACGTACATTACATCATATATTATAAATATCAAGTTCATTAAGAGGAACTTTATTGTACACCTCACCTATATGTTTTTAAAACTTTATCTTCCTCGCTTTTTGTTTGACAAAATCTTTCAGTATATTGCCTAACTCTAAGCTCTTCATTACTTTGCATTCAATTGACATGATTGCCAAATTGTTTAATCGGTCTTCCTGCATTGTTGATCGCAGATATGTTTTAATTAGATTTAGCTTCAAGAAACTCCTCTCTCCTGAGGCTACAGTTACCGGAATAGTCAGGAAGATTCGAATTGCTATAAATAAATTTGGAATGCTGTTGATTGGTTATTATATGCAAGAAATTGAAGGATTTTTAGGGGGTTTCTACAATCAGACGAAATAATTGGCTTTAATGCTTCCAGTTCTTCACAAAGCATGTAGCCATTTATGTCAACTGATTTTACAGTTGAAACTTGTTCGTTTTCCTGCACTAGTTTCACATCTGTCAATGCAAGTTCCAGATCTGCAGCAGATTTTCGTATGGTGTCCTTTGGGAAGATTTTTTGAATTTGCATAAAAATCCAAATAAATTCTCATGCTTTTGTAACTGTTCAAATCCTTGGTTCAAGTGACTGTAAAGCTTTGTCTAACACTTGATTGAAGCATTGCATTCTGTAAGCTTCTTTTGGATCAGGAAAAGGTTCATCTGCAGACTCATACTCAAACTGTTTTTCCGTTTGCGCAACTGATTTTCTTCAATAATGTTTATTATATGCCCCCTCATTCCCCCAGCACCGCCCGGCCCCATGGAAACACTGCCCCCCCAGCGCCTGCCTTGCAGAAACAAACCCTCCTTCCTCAGCGCCACCCCGTCGAAACAGCTGTGGGCCAAAGAGGAAGGTTTCGGGGGGGGGGAGAAACAGCACACATAGGCAAAAGAAATATTCCATTCTATGCATCCGAAGAAGTGGGCTGTAGCCCATGAAAGCTTATGTTGAAATAAATTTGTTAGTCTCTAAGGTGCCACAAGTACTCCTGTTCTTTTTGCAGATACAGACTAACACGGCTGCTACTCTGAAACCTGGCACAAACAGGGTGACCAGATCACAGCAGTAAAATAGGACCCCCCCTCCCCACTCGGCCCCACCATCACACCTTCTCACCCCCTAGTCCCCCACTGACTTGCTGCGTCCCTCCTAGTCAGTCCCCCACCCACCACTCGCCTCCTTTCACTTTCTCCACCCCTGCCAGAAACCCCTATGCCTGCCCTAGAAACCCCTGCTGGCTCACTGCTATCCTCTTTGTCCACCTGCCGCTTGCCCCCAGCTCGCCCCCCGACTTGCTGCTGCACCCCCCCCCCAGTGCCCCCCCCGCGATTATATAGCCTCATTCAAAGACCACGGGTCACTATATTACTGCACACAGCAATCAATCAATGCAGTTGTAGATAAATCTCTGCATTATATGCATTTTTGTATAACTTTTACATGACTTTGTATTGAACCTTGGTAATATGTTATAACGGGCCCCAAGGTAGTATAATTAAGGTAAAAGAAAAATGTCTTTTTGCTAGAAGTAGAATGAGATCTTTCCTCCACTTTGTAATCAATTGCCCTATTGAATGAATGAGGTGTGAATGAGGAAGGTGTGGAAGGCAGGCACCTCCAGACAGCTGCAACCCTTGGAGAGGGGCTGGGAGCCAGACCAAGGAGCTTTGCCCAGGGCGGTGAGTGGGATGGAGTTTGGGTGCTGGTGCAGTCTCTGGGCTGGGGCACGGAGTGGGGTGCAGGAAGAGTGGAGGGATGCAGGCTCTGGGAGGGAGTCCGGAGGGGTGGGTGCAGGCTTTGGGACAGAGTTTGGGGCTGGAGGGGGTGCTGGGGGGAAGAGACTGCCATGTGGCTTCCTTCCTCCCCTGATGCCCCTCACCATAGCCTCAGTGGGGGATGGAGCTGCCCTTCCGCAGTGTTTGTAGGAGTGGTGGCTGGGGGGAAACCCAGTCAAACTCTGGTTTTATTCTTTCGCATGATGGGCCACTTAAACCCTTATAAACTCCTTCCCGGCTCTCTCACTCCCCTTTTCTACTGGGCTTATTTAATCTTTTCGCTGGAGCCAGATGAAAACCACAAACCCTAGTGAGAACAGCAGGCTGGAAGACTAGACTGAACCCACCACCCAGCCTAGTCCATCCCCAGAGCCCAGGACTGAGGGCAATGTGCCCCCACCCCCAGGCCACCTGCTTCCACTCCTGGCCTCTCCAGCACTGCCAGTGATTCTGTGTGGCTGCATCAGGTGAGGATTTCAAGTGGACCCCTCAACCCCCCGCTAAATTCACCCCTGTTTTGCGACCACTCTGCACCAAAAGCACCTTCCTTCCCTGCCCTAGAGCTGCTGAATGGCTAGAAAGCTGAGCTGGCATTTGATTGATTCTAGAATATTATCATTCCCCCCGCCAAAAAAACCTTAATATCCACACAGCTTTGGGGAGGGGGCTATTGTCCCCCCCCCCACCAGCCGATCTATTTTTATTGTTGCAGGGCATATGAAGGAGCCATAGTTTAATGGAAGTATTCAGCCCCTACAGTGGTCTTGCAGCAGGGAAAACAGAGTTGATGGGAAGGGAACTGGTTTGGATAGGAGCCCCAGTCCCCTTCCTTTGCAAAATAATTTGGAGAGGGAATTAGATCACGCTGTGCCTCAGTTTCCCCTTCTGCAGGGAGATGTGGGGGGAGATAAAAGTCTCAGCCTGCCGTGCCATGTTGCAGCAGACCTTTCGCATTCTCCTCTCTTGCTGTATTTGATTTCCTCCTCCAAACTCCCTCCCTCTCTCACCTGGAGTTCACAGCACTAAGTACCGGCTGGGGCTTTTTTCCTGGGTACATTACATGATCTCAACTTTAGTTCTGAAACAGACACAGGCAGGCACAAACTTCACCCTCAAACAGCAACACCCCAAAACCACAACACCAACCCAATCTTACAAACCTAGGGGAAATGACAGGGTCAAACACTCACGGTTGGAAGCCCCAGCAGCTGTTCAGGTGAGTGAGGCCACTGCAGAGATTCCTGTCTCCCACTGAATCAGAAGCTCCCTCGGTGTCTCCTCCATGTGAGTGCTGGGGGGAGGGGAGGGGATGGGAGGAAGGCTGCAAGCACGTGTGCCCCCTCCCCTCCTCCTCCTGACCTGCAACACCCAGCGGCTGGCTCTGCCTCAGCTGGCCAGCGTCTCTGGTTGCCTAGCAGCAATAGCTGCTGCTTCCAGGGGACGCAGAGCTTTGCTTCCGGGAGACAGCCAGCCAGCGCGGGGCCCCGTTAGGCGCGGGGCCCGATTCGGGGGAATCGGTCAAATCGGCCTAAGGCCGGCTCTGGCTCACATAAACATTTAGCACCCAATAACGTGACCCTTCCTAACATTCTAGACTACCTCCTAAAACTAAAACAGGACGGACTTTTGCTCAGCTCCATCAAAGTGCATCTGGCGGCGCTTACCACCTTCCATGACCTATTGGATGGATACTCACTCTTTACACATCCCACCATTAAACGCTTTCTCACTGGCCTGCAAAATCTCTACCCTGAAATTCACCCAACAGTGGCTACATGGAATCTTAATCTCGTTCTTCATGCTCTCATGAAACCTCCATGTGAGCCCTTGGCTACCTCCTCTCATCTCCATATGTCCATGAAGGTGGCTTTCCTAGTTGCCATAACATCAGCAAGGAGGTTTGGTGAAATGAGTGTCCTGATGGCCCACCCTCCCTACACAATCTTCTCCAAAGATAAAGTCACTTTGAGACCACATCCTAAATTTCTTCCTAAGGTGGTGTCGAACTTCCACCTCAACCAACCTATATATTTACCTACTTTTTATTCCAAACCTCACAAAATTCCACAAGACGCAACCCTGCATACGCTTGATGTCAGGTGAGCAATTGCCTTTTATTTAGACAGGACTAAACCATTTCATAAGTCTCCACAACTCTTTGTTTCCATTGCCGAAAGATCGAAAGGCAAGGCTATCTCTAAACAACGTCTATCCAAGTGGATCTCTGACTGCATCAGATCCTGTTACTGTGCGAAGAATCTTCAACCGCCCGACGACATTAGAACTCATTCCACTAGAGTCATGTCGGCATCCATTACCTTCCTACACAACGTTCCCATTCCTGATATCTGCAAAGCGGCTACATGGTCATCTGAACACATGTTTGCAAAACACTATGCTTTTATGCAAGACACCATGGCAGACACAATAGTAGGCCATACAGTACTATCTTCAGTACTCCCTGCCGCATCTCCAAAGGCTCACCAACCATAGTGGGTACTGCTACACATTCACCTAGAGTGGAGCACCCACAGAGACAGCATTCGAAGGAGAAGAGAAAGTTACTCACCTTGCAGTAACTGAGGTTCTTCGAGATGTGTGCCCCTGTGGATGCTCCACTCCCCGCCCTCCTCCCCTCTACTTTGGAGTACTGGTATGACTCTCCATGGTAGAGAAGGAACTGAGGAGGGTGTGGGGCGCACGCACTCAGGAAGATTCCAACTAGACGGGAGATACCATTTGGGTGCGTGTGCCCCAACCAGGCACTGCTACTGAAAATCTCTGATCAACAGCACCGGGACACACTGTCACCTAGAGTGGAGCGCCCACAGGGACACACATCTCGAAAAACCTCAGTTACTGCAAGGTGAGTAACTTTCTCTTTGGTCCTTGACCAGCCCCACCTAGAGCACTGGAACTAAAGGTGGGAGAAGAGAAAAATTATTCTAATTAAAGGAGTGGTCTAATGTCCATTGAAGTCAATGGGGTCTTTCCATTGCTTTCAGTGACCACTGGATCAAACCTTAAATATTTAATATTAACAAATTCCAAATAAATAAACCCAATCAGGATTTAGGGCTCTAGGTGGGGCTGTCAAAGACCAAATATATTTTTAAAAGTGTTTCTAGGGATGGGAGCCATCCTTTCTATCTAGTTTCAGACAAGTCTGAATTCAAAGCTTCATCTTCATACACAGCTTGACCCCACAACTCATACTCATGTGAGTAGCCTGAATGAAATCAGTTATTCACCTAAGGAAGGGTCATAGGCCAGGCTCTAAAATATGAAGGACTTACCCTTTAAAAAAATCTTCTTAGTGGCAAAAAGAGCATAATCTCAAACAAGGAGGGTTGAATGAAATGAATAGTAATTTTAAATTTGTTACACAGCCTATAGCAGAACTGGATGTTCTTCCTCAGCTTTGTAACTCTGTTGGAAGAAAATCACCAGCTCTGACAAATTTGCTGCCGTATTCTTCGTTTGCACATACTGTCTTTGAAGAAACGTAAATGTCACTTCAATTTGTGAAGCCTTTTAAAGGAAAACTCACATGTAATATCCAAGAGGTTTTAAACACTGCAACAAAGTAGAGTAAATTACTAAAACATTCTGAAGTCTGTAACATAGAGAACTGGTAAGTTCAGCAGCTGGTATCACAGCTCTTGGCTTAACCCGAGGGGGAGGGAAATGGAAATAGCTCAGTGGTTTGAGTGTTGGGCTGCTAAACCTGGGTTGTGGGTTCAGTCCTTCAGGGGGCCACTTAGGGATCTGGGGCAAAATCAGTATTTGATCCTGCTAGTGAAGGCAGAGGGCTGGACTCAATGACCTTTCAGGGTCTCTTCCAGCTCTATGAGAGAGGTATATCTCCATATATCAATCCTTGAGGGGGCCATTTAGGGATCTGGGGCAAAAATCTGTTTGAGGATTGGCCCTCCTTTCAGCAGGGGGTTGGACTAGATGACCTCCTGAGGTCCCTTCCAACCCTGATATTTTATGATTCAAACAAAGAATTGGATGCAAAGAATTTGCCACACAGCAACTTTGAAATATTCTGATTTCATCTGGCACCAGCTGTAGGGGAAAGTACACATGACAAGTAAGGGCCATGGCTGAGTATGCAACCCTCACAGAGCCATTTGTCTGCACAGGAAATCTCCGCTCAGGTGCTACAGTTCCACATTCTCTTCTATTGTTCTTCTCACAGGGAAAAGTCAGAGGATGGCAGCACCTCAGAACCACAGTATACTGTGGACCAGCATTTCTCAGACTGTGGGTCAGGACCCCATTTTAATGGGGTCACTGGGGCTGCTGTTAGACTTGCTGGGGCCTGCGGCTGAAGCCAAAGCCCAAGGACTTCAGTCCTGGGCAGTGGGGCTCAGGGTACAGCCCTCCCACGTAGGGCTGAAGCCCTCAAGCTTCAGTTTTGGACACACACACCCCAGGGCAGCGGGGCTTGGGCTTTGGTCAACCTGCCTGGGGCAGCAGTGCTCGGGCTTTGGTCCCCCTTCCCAGGGTCGTATAGTAATTTTTGTTGTCAAAAGGGTGTCTTCATGTAATGAAATTAGAGAAATCCTGTTACGGACCAATAAAAGTCAGCCAAAATTATGGAATGCTTAGTTAAATAGAGACTGAATTATTAAAAGCTGTAATCACAGCTTGGAAGCATTGTTTGGTTTACACACATATATATGTACTTTGGAATTGCTCAATACAGAACATTGTGAATAGGGCTTGTGCTTGCCAGATGCTTTAGAGAGGACTTTGAACTGCATCAAAACACCCCATGGCTTTGTCAAGGTGGGAAAATGTTGCAATTTCTCCCTGAGTTTTGTAGGTGGGACCCATCACTGGTGAAAACTAGGGGAGTGATTGTGTTTGTATAGCAACTGTCCCATCATTCCTCACTTGCTTTTTCTGCAAGTGTAAGATCAGAGAGTAAGATGGGACCCATCATTACAGAATTTGCTTTGGTGTATGCTTTCCAGCATCAAATTGCTTCTGAGGTATAAAAGCCGCAGCAGGCTCCTCACTAGACCCACCTGTCCAGAGATTTTTAATTGATACAATGCGTGCTTATTTACCTTGCACTAAACCCAATCAACAGATGCTGAGTCAGAAAACTACCCTTATAAATCCTTCTTGAAGGAAATGTTTTTCTCCATTAATATGATGCCAGATAAGGTAAAGGAGATGTGAAGAACATTGTTCCTCAGATGAAATGCAAATAGTACAATCAATCTGCCTGGTACAATCTCTTTCACTGGAGCCCTTCCTCCTGTGTACCCTTGTGCACAAATTCAAATGTAAGCCAGATTACTTAAATCTGTTCATTCTACAGGGATTGGTGTCTTTTTAACAGGCACATTCCTCACTCAAATACTCCTGGTGTGTGGAACAGAAAAGTGCAATTTATCCAGACACCATATAGTGTAGCAGTGCTCTTTGTTCCAGAGTAGGTGCTCAAAACATTACTCACAGGTTCAATCAATTGATCTATGTACTGTTTCAATTTTATGTGAAGAGCCATGTCCTATTCACTAATGATGCACCCTTGCATTGAAGCAGACAAGATGGCTACTGGAGAAGTGTGAGGGCATTTGCTGATGGCTGTTGAATACAGAAAAAAGTATCAGAGGGGTAGCCGTGTTAGTCTGGATCTGTAAAAGCAGCAGAGAATCCTGTGGCACCTTATAGACTAACAGACGTTTTGGAGCATGAGCTTTCATGGGTGAATTCCCACTTCGTCGGATGTCATGCATCCGACGAAGTGGGTATTCACCCATGAAAGCTCATGCTCCAAAACGTGTTAGTCTATAAGGTGCCACAGGATTCTCTGCTGCTTTTACAGAAAAAAGTGTTTGTTTTGATAAAGGGGGGTGGGGGGAAGACCTGGATGGCAGCAGCTGCAAAAGAGGTAACTGATTCACTGGTGAAAACCTAGTTAGATTTACATGTTTCTACATGTTAGAAGACACTTTAGAAATGTTACAAGCTCTTTATATTTGATTCACCAACCTTTGTATTTGCTACATGGTGCATCACCCTGTGTAAGGTGGAACATGTATCCCCATCACCTCTGAGAGCAGTGATCTAGGGGAAAGGGGAAAGGTACAAGGAGAGCAAATCTCAAGTCTGGGTTATCAAACACATGACAACCTCGCTTTCTTTTGCATGTATGTGGAAATTGTGCCTTTACAGATCCCAAGCTCCTGGGAGACAGTAACCAATTTCTCACCTCCAATCAGGCAATCAAAATCTTAAGCTTATCCTGCACATACCAAATCTGGCATTTCTTTTCTTCATGTGCCATTGTGTGTGTAAGAGAGAAGTGTGGCTCCACAGCCGCCTTTAGTCAACACAGTCAATCGGCTTAGGAATGTAATCATCTAGAAAAAGAAGGCAGGCTAAACTGCAGTCACTTGTTGCTAATAAAAGTTACAGTATTAAGCCCCAGCAGGAGACGAGTTTTTGTTTGCTACAACTAAGCATTTGGTTCTCTGTGTGCGTTACAGCATAGCAATATTGTACCTTGGGAGGGAGTCTTATAATGGCGCAAACTTGGAAAAGACACTTATAAAATATGCTATTTACACTGCCAGTGGTTTTCAGTGTTACCCTGCAAACATTCCTGTTTGAATAGCAGACTTCCCCTCCTCCCCCTTAACATCTATCATCTCTTTCTGCTTGCTTCTGTATTGTTAGTTACAACTGTGTTTCTGGCATCAGTTAGTTGTGTGTGGTAATTACTATTGTGTCTTAAATCCAGCACAGTGACTTAACTGCAGGATCAAGCAGACTGGCTGTGAGGCAGCAAAGCCATATTTAAACAAAGAGCTTTGATTTATAGTAACAAGGGGCAAGGAAACCTACTGGACACACTTGAAAAAAAACTCTGGACCCAGTTACCTAAGAGATACCATGTTTCAAAGGCTTCCTCCTGTGACTGAGGACTAGGACCTGAGCTAGCACTGTGGCTGCTATTATAATTTACTAGGTTCCCATAACCAGGGGCGGCTCTAGACATTTCGCCACCCCAAGCACAGTGGCATGCCGCGGGGAGCACTCTGTCGGTTGCTGATCCTGCGGACCTCCCGCAGGCATGCCTGCGAGGGTCCGCTGGTCCCACGGCTCCACCAAAGCCGCGGGACCAGCGGACCCTCTGCAGGCATGCCACCAAAGGCTGCCTGCCTGCCGCCCTCCTGGCGACCAGCAGAGCGCCCCCCGCGGCATACCTCCCCAAGCACGCACATGGCGTGCTGGGGCCTGGAGCCACCCCTGCCAATAACTAGTCAGAGGTGTACTTTATTACCAGGCCACATTACGGCTAGTGAGTCCATGTATCCCTTTACAGGGAAGCTGTAGAAATGGGGAAAGAAAAGGAGAGAAATACAAAGCTAGGAAAGCCTGACAAAGGGAGGCCTCCAAGTAGCCTCACCTTACCCTCTCCCCTTTTGAAGAAGGAGTTAGAAAGTTAAGATACAGTGTGTAAAGGTATGGCAGCAACTGTTCGTGGAGGGATTAAAAACAAACAAATTATGCTGCGGTAGTTGCAAGAAAAAAGGTCACAGAGCAGTCTGTGGTCATGGAAGAAAGGGAGGAAGTAGGGGTCGTGGCCCAAATGCCTTGTCACACCCCCATTCACTGTATTTATTTATCATTTTATTTACTGGATTAACTTCTTGTGTAAGGTGCCTAATGGACAACTCTGGAGTCTGATTGAGTCAGAATAGGTCAGCAGTACAAGCGCCTCTGCATTGTCCAGTCAATGTGGCTGAACCCTGGACATAGAGATACCACCTTTGGGAGTTAGAGGGCAGTTCATTTGCTCTAACTATTTCATCCTTGGTGTTTCCGCTGTAATTGCCAACCCTGCTAGAAGTCTGTGATGTGGACACTGTCTCAGTCAAATCCCCAGTGGACCCTCAACTACTGGATATCTACCAGAGCTGGTACCGTCGTTCAGGCATTATTGACTTGGACAGTGGACTAAAGCAAGAACACAGAGGTGAGAGGCTTCATATGCTTCCATTACCTGGCATATAAGCCATCCTCTGAGCATGTAACAAAATTGGTGGTACAACTTTCAGTGCAAGACATCTAAAAATCAGGCCAATATAGGAAATTGCAAAAATAGTCCCAACTAATACACTAAACACAGCTGAGCTACTGATATGATATCCTGGTATACATATAAATAAATTATGCCAACAAAGAAAGCACTAAAGGTAAATTACTTTCTCACATACTTCACAGTCCAAGTCAATATGAAGAGGGGCTAAAGTTGTCTACATTATATAAATCACACCTACTCTATAGCATATGAACTGAAAAAAAGATAATTTTTGCCTGCCTATAAGGAATATTGTTTCAACGCATTCAGAGGACAAAGCCTTAACTATTATGTGAACTTAAGAGGAATTAAGAAGGAACATTTAAAACTATTAATGTTATCGTGTCGGTAATGGCGTGGGTTTGGGTGACAGGGCTTAAAAAGAGGCAATAAGGTATTTGACCAGTTGCATGCTTCTCTCCATCAAATCCTGAACCTTTTGAAGGACCCTCATGCCTTGTGGAGAGACAGCATTTGCAATTAAGAGTTAGCATTTATCAACAGTTCCCATGTGGTGATATCTGAAAGGCTGCAATCTCCCTCATAGAATGGGATACCTCTGATACTATTTGTTAACAGTGGGTGAAGGTTGATTTTAATAGCAACCACTACAGTTGATATAATTTATGATTGCTTTTCATTCAATATACAAGAAGCTAGTATTGTGCACTTCAGAAGCCACAGCATGCCTCACATGCCCGAAGGGGACACTATTATAACAGCAGCAACCAATAGCATCTCATTTGAATCATTTCTGCTCACTTGGTGCAGTCAATGGTGCCAGAAGCCTTTCCTCCAGCTGAGAACAAGCTATGCACCTGTCAATAAGGGTATTCTATAGGTCATCCACTAAAGCCAATGTGACAGTTTCCCTCTCAAGGGGCTACACATTATATGATGCCAGCATTCTCCCAGCCTCTGGCACACAGGCTGTGGGTCTTTTTCTGAATCTGCCTTCTCCTAGAGTTGAAAGGCTACTTTTTCTGACCCTAGCATTAAACCTACATTATCTTTCCAGGTAAGGTACAGTAGCTCAAGTTTCATCTACAAGCAGATGTATTGCCTTGTTCAGCCTAAAAGTTTAGCGCTCAGCCTGAGCGTCTGAACTGAAAGTAATAGTCTGAATGTCCAGCCCCACTCAAGGAAGAAGAAAAGAGCAGTCTCTAAGCCTAACAGTTCTGTGCCTTGCTTGTAGGGCAATATCAGAAAATGTCATGGGAAGATTTAAATAGAAACAGCTCCATTTAATGGGATTTTGGTCACAGCACTGTGGGTCTCTTTAGCAGTACAAAAGGTACATTTGAAGCATAGTCCCTGTGCCTTAAAGTTCTCACTCGCTTTTCTTTGCTAGAGGTTTAATGGTGGGCTCTTCTGCATTTCTTCTGAGTGCTCTGTAAAAAAAAAATCTGCACATAGACGATGTGATGGCTTAACATATTGTATTGCTTGCTGCTGAAGGCAAAATCCTGACAAATGCTTTTCTCCCTAACTGTGTTATATGCTAATTGATGTAACTGCAAGAAAAGCAGATTTAATTATCAGAACGTACAGTTCATTTCATTGAATTTGAATGCCACGCTTTCTAAAGTGAACATGTCAAAGCAACTGTTACAGCATTTCTCTCTGACCAGTGTTACCTGAGTCAGCAGGTGATTTCTTTTTCCTCAATAACCCTAGTCTTTTAGGTTCTGAGAGGAGGACAGCAGGGTAGGAGTGCCTGGGGAAATGAGTCAATTGGTCAAGGAGGTTATGTTTATTTGATAGTGTGTAGGGGTGGGATGAGCAATGATGGAGTGGGAGCTAGAGCAGAAGGGGAGAAGCTGGAACTAGGCAAGCATGAAGGCTTAATACTGCCCCTCCCCCCGCCCTTTATTGTAGAGTGTTCTAATTTTCCATTCTGAAAAGGGAGGAGGAAGAGAGTGACCCTTCCTCTTTTCACTTCCCCACTACCATCCATCATCATGCACCAAGTGACTTCCCTGGGAAACCCTCTAGCCCAGCATTCCACTTGTCACTGAAAACCTGCAGGGGAAAGGGGAGCAGACTGGTGTGCATAGCCCCTCAGTTAGTCTGGGCACCAGCCACCACTGATCTCCCTATATGTGACCTCCAACCATTTGCTAACATGTTAACATGGCACTTATCTACTGGCCTTTAACTGTATCTGGAATTTTACATTGCAAGGGGAGATGGTGGCTGGGTCCAGTATTCAAATATGTAAAATTATGCAAATAGGTATGCACATTAGCACATCTATAAAAATGAGTGACTTGGACACTATCTGATATTTTTCACAAAACAAACAAATTTGGGTTGAGAAAAGGGAAAGCGATTCCCTGATAGGGATAGTTTGCCCATTCAGTTTTCAAGTGAAGATGGTATCTCAAAGGAGTAGAGTCTGAGGAGGAAGAGAAGCAACCCTAGCTTCTCTCATGTCCCATTCACTTCCTTCAGTTCTTCCCCACCCTTTCTTCCCCCTTAGTCCCCTCTCTCTTCCTGTGCTCCTTGTCTCCTCACCCTCCTGTGATCTGTTTTTGCCTAACTGCTTAGTCCACTATCTCCATCTGCCTCCACCCCTTCCATGGCTCCTTTCTTAGCACAGTCTTCTCCTGCTCAGTCTCCTGGATCTTTCTCCCCTCTTACTCCATGTGCTTTCTCTATCTTGCTGCCAGAGCCTGCTCACCTGGAAAGTCCAAAACCTGTTTTTCAATGGATACTTCTGCCCTTGTGTGAGGCTAGAGCTACCCTTTCACAGACACTAATGGCAGTATTCACAAGATCACGCTTATCCAAGACTGCAAAATCAGCCCATTTAATGATCATCAGCTGCAGACCTGGTGTAGAAAGGCCTTTAGCTTTTTTCTCCTGCCACACTGGCTCAACTGCCATCTTCGTTGCAGTTGCTAAATCCCATGTCCCTACAACTAGGATCTGAGATCCCAGCCATGTCTCTCTCTGTCTCCCAACCTGGGTCCTCATTGTGCTGGTCTGCCCACCCTGTGGAGCTGGTGTTCTCGTCCTCACCTGTATTGCTAGGTAGCTAAAAAACAATAGTACCTGGGGCTCTATGGATGGGTTAGTGCTGAGCATTTGGTCCAACTCTTTGTGGAATTAACCATGGTTCCTACCCTGAGTCAGACATATTATTTCTGGCCATGTTCCAGTGGATCATAGACCTCCCAACCTTTTCTCACTGATATTTGCCATTCCATGGGATGCTGATCTCCGCCATCCAGAAGCCCAATCTTCTGCCAAAGCAACCAACTTCAGCTGCCCCTTCTCTGCCTTGTCGCCCTAGCTGGGCTGCAATACTTATGCACATACACAAGGCAGCATCCTGTGAACCATGCTAGTAATAGAAATGGAATGAAGTCAAAGTGTTGGTCCTCATGGGATGTATACTTAATCTTTTGCTGTATTCACTGATGCCCATGCCTCCTGTTCACCTCTTGACAATACTGAGCCTACCATGTCCTTCATTTACACCACCTCTGATTAACCTGTCTATCCCTCCTCTGATGGACTTTTTTATCCTATAGTCTTTTTCTTATTGACCCTTTTCATTCTCCTCTTTGATTTATTACCTGTGTACATCATTTTTGATGCCTATTATTTTCTCCTTTCTTTTATTGTTTGCTTGTTATTTAAATTAATTTTTGCCCAAAGGATGTATCTCCAAAATACCATTTTGGACTCTATTTTCAAATTGCAGTGTAAAGCAGGCACCATTAAAGGATTCAGCATTTACTCAGTTACTCCGCTGTGGTAACAGTAAGATAACACATTTATGCTCTAAGCTTAGGAGAGGGGAACAATTCAGTTACTGCTGAGTAAATGAATTTTTATATTCAAGAACATTTATTTTTGTTCTGTTTGAAATTCATATGGTGCCCCAACCTTCATGTGAAAAGTTCTCCCCTTGGATCTTTCCCCCAACCATGCTCAGGAACTGCAGGAAGTCATATATGAAAAGGCACATTTGTATCATAACACTTTCCTTGATTGAAAAGAAACCTTAACACTTCTAAAAAATCAGTTTCAGTAAAAGCAATGCAGGTCACAGCAGAAATCTGGACTTCATGGGCAAGTAATAGAGTGATTTGTCTGAAATATACTAACCTCTGTGTTACTCTGCGATAGTCCATTAGATGCTATCTTAATCCCAAATGGTGCATATTAATGAAAGTCCTACACCAGATAAAACAAGAATGTTGAAGGGCGTAGGAACTTGAATATCTTAATAAAACTAACTTTGAGATGTGAGCAAATTGAGTCAAATAGCTGTGAACTACATTCCTGGAAGAGGGAAAAAGCAAGACGAGAGATGATATAAAATGCAAGGACTTTTTCACAAGAGGAATCAGTAATTTACATTTCACTAAAGAAGGCAAAAGGTTGTAGGTTTTCCTGTCGAACAAGAAAAGTATGTACACAGTAATTGCTGGTTCTGAATTCATTGCAAACCTACATCGTTCACAGAAAATAGAGCCCCGCACAAAATGAATCCCTCCTTTTCCCCACTTATTTTCTTCCCCATCTAGAAAGATGGCTATGATGTTCATGCTGTATTTATACATAACAGTTTTGAGAGATTTTTGCTGCAAAACAAATGTAATTTGCATATAATTATTTACTTTTTCAAATATCTGAAGTTCAATTGTACCCCCAAAATACACAAGTACCCATGCAAGCAGGCTAGCATGCACAAAACACACTTTTGAGTAATTGTACATATAGATGGGTACCAGGCAATGGTGTGTTTTTTGTGTGGAATCACACCTTTGCATAAGCAGGAGCAGATTGTGTTGGTTTAACTTTTGATAAAAAATAAATCTTGGTTATGTAAGTGATAGTGGCCTAAATCCCCTCCTCTACCCAACTTCTGAGAAGTACTTGTTTTGTAATGAAGAATACAGTTCAGAATGTTAATCACCTTATTGCCAAATATCAGGTATACCAGCCCTTCATACTCTATAGAAAACTCTTCAGGCTTTGATGTGGATCAGCTTAGCGTCAGTGAATTGAAAAGCCTAAGAGTCAATTACTTCTGTTTGGTATCAGTTCCTCCCTCATGTTTCAGTCAATGTTTGGACTTTTTCTCAAGCTATTGCTATTTCTGGGGCCAGATTCTCTCCAGCTCTCATAAGCAGGGAATTCTTCAGTATGCAGAAATCCTCTGCTCACACAGAGTCATCAGAGTTCGCTGTTAAATCACCGCAACATCACACCACCCTCACCTCAGCGAATAGGCTGGGTGGGATCAGGAAGGGTGGGGCCAAAGCATTACTGAGCTTTAGCTCTTTTCAACTGCGGGGTTAATCCCTTTGATGGCCATAGCTGGGATAGCATAGAGTGCCCCAAGGCTCTTCTAAACTTTGACAGAACCAGCCCAGAGAATCAGGAACCTGCAACTGGCTCTTTCACGGACCCTTCCTCTTACATCCCGTGGAGATGGGATGCTGCAGACAACCTGCAAGGTTAATATAAGAAACGTAACAGAGCACACTCAAAAGTTTATTTATTACTCAGCCTAAGCGTTATCTTTAGGTATGTGAAAGGCCAAAATTGCAACAGAGACCTCTGTTTTTTCAGTCATGACCTTGTGCCCACAAATACTTACCTGTGCCTACATGTCAGTTAAATATCGAGCTGCCAATCAGTTAGATGTCTAATTGCTACTATTCAGGACTACAAGCAATTTTGAGCACCAACGTGCTGCCCCAAAAATGGAGCCCAGGGCTGCAGAGCAGAGCACACCCAGGGCTAGATTGTCGGGAGGTGTAAATCAGTGTAGCTCCACTGATATCCATGACGTCATGCCAGTTTACAACAGCTGAGAATCTGGCTCTCATGGTATAAAACGGTAATGTCTGAAACGATCATTAGGTTTCACAAGCATCCTGGTCTTGCATCTGTCAAAAGTAAGGAAGCACTTGCATATCTTATCTTTTCAAACCCTTACTGTGATAGCTAGTGTGCACAATGTGCTGTGAGCAAAACCCACAAATGGTTTAATGGCAGGTACATAATAGACCGTAAGTACAGGTTTGCCTGGGATGCTGGCAGGTGTTTACATGAAATTTTGCCCCACTTGTCATAGCATATAGGACAGCCAGCACCTGGCAACATCCTACTGAACAACACATTCTTTAATTGCTCTGAAGCAACAGCTGCCAACCTTGTTAAATAAACAACATGTTCTGCACCTGCTTGAACAAAACCCTGACCTCACTCTTGGCCAATCAGGAGACTCTCAGGTAACTCTGCCCGCCTGCCCTCATACACAATGGCCTTGGGGATTAGTAGGAGTCTATCAGTATTGATTTGTTCTTTCTCTGCTATGATTTGCCCTACCTTTCTCTTGAGTGTGTTCTATTCAGGCAAGAAACGTGAAAATCATGCTAATTAGATTTCTGTTTTATGGCCAATTTTTCTTCTCTCTCAACACACACACAAACTCCCAGACATACAGGCAAAATGGTAGTGAGAAAAAATGACTAAGGCACACTATCCAACTGCTTAAGCCTTTGTAGGGTACCTTGATAGAACAAAGAACGGCCACAAGGTGTTTCTGAACACCCATCCGTTTGAAGAACGATAGAGCCTTTATTTTCCAAGGACAAAGGGGGGAAAGACCAGACCCTCAGCTGGTGTAAACTGACCCTGAAGTCAATGGAGCTAGCGATGCTGATTTATGCCAAACAAGGATCTGTGAAGAAATTCTTTTTTAATTCCCCATACAATTAGGGGCAGTTAAATGAAATAATGTCTGATGAATGAGTTTCTACAACAAATAAAGGTGTTTCGATCCATGAACTAATTGAAACCAGCAGGATTATCAGGAATGAAGCTGTAGCACCAAGGGAAGGGTTATTTACCAGCTGAAGGAAGATTTTCTCCCCCGCCCCCTTTCACTCTTTGAAATGAAACATTCTGAGCCACACAGCAGCATCTATTTCAGATTTCAACCAGACCAGTGACCGGTGCCTGTTGGTGTTGCACATGTACCACAAATAAAAAGGAGAATATATGCAAAGATCCTCATTCTGCGCAATAGCGAGACAAAGGACAAACTGTGGGAGAGGAACTCTTGGTAAGGCAAAGAGAGAGAGGTATTCCAAGCGACAGCCAGAAAAACAGTTGACAAAATATCAAGACTATCCACATAGATTTACTCTCGGGCAACACATTCAATTTCTTCATAAAATAGAAAATTATGCTAATTGGGCTGCAATCTTTTGATCTATGGAGCAAGACTTCCCCCATTTCTCCCTGTTTAAATGTTTCCTTGAAAATTAAAAAGAAGAATATTCTTAGAAGCAGCCTACATACAACAATTGCAACAGAAAGGACCATCTGCTGGGACTTTTGACTAGATATGCCAGATTATGAAAAAAGAATGAAACAGGAGCATAGTGCCTGTTTTCTGTTTTAAAAATCCAAGATGCAGGGATGTATTAACTCTGATAGTAACAGATCCAAATTATGCTTTGGGTCAAAAACAACAGAGCATTTTACCTGTTTGTGTTATTTTGGCCCCATAGAAATCTGTAGCTGTGAACTCAGTGTCAGACTGCATTAACTTCCGGATGGGGAAGTTATTTATTTATTACTAATGATTCTAGGAAGCAACTCTACAGAACCAATTATTTTTTTCTCAGAGCTGCACTTCTGAGAAACAAGTAACAATTCTCAATAAATGTTATTACTTGCAATTAACTATTTTTCAGTAAATTGTTATAAGCTAGTCAGTTTGCAAACACAATACTGAACTGTATTTAAATTAATTACACTAGATGCTGTTAAAAACTCAGCATTGAAATATCCAGGTACCTGCAATAGTCACAGTATCTTCCTATACTTAGACTGGGAAATATCACAATACTGAAATCAGTGCAGAAACATAAATGTTCAGTTTTTAATGTCATCCTCCCTATCATACACACAGGTAACAAAAATGGTTCTACTGGGAGAGAAGTGTCAGTTTCAGGTTAATTACTTCAGTGGGAGCTTTATAGCATACTTTGGCTTAGTTTGTGTGATTACATTGCCTTCTAGTGGCTGGCCCCATAGTCAAACAGCACAGAGAATTTCTTACAACATGGAACAATAGGACCAAGGTTAGTATATGTAACTAGATACAGAGGTCATGAGGGATTTTAACTCTCTGTGGCTTGGTCCACACTATGTGTTTATACCGAATTTAGCAGCGTTAAACCGATTTAACTCTGCACCTGTCCACACAACGAGGCCCTTTATATTGATATAAAGGGCTCTTTAAACCGGTTTCTGTACTCCTCCCCGACAAGAGGAGTAGTGCTGAAATTAGTATTGCCATGTCAGATTAGGGTTAGAGTGGCCACAAATCGATGGTATTGGCCTCCAGGCAGTATCCCACAGTACACCATTGTGACTGCTCTGGACAGCAATCTTAACCCAGATGCACTGGCCAGGTAGACAGGAAAACCCTGCGAAACTTTTGAATTTCATTTCCTGTTTGCCCAGTGTGGAACTTCGGATCGCACGGGTGCGATCAAGTCCCAAATCCAAAAAGAGCTCCCACATAGGAGTGTACAGGGAGATGCTGGATCTATGCGTGATGGGGACAAATCTGCTCTACAAACTCAGTACCAGAAGACGAAAAAGACAAGCATGGAAAAAAATCCTCTAAAGGCTTATGCATAAACAGAGGGCCACAGCACAGTGCTGTGTGAACAGCGTAATATGAAGACCAAAAGAGATCAAATGATCTATGGAGGGAGGAAGGGGGTACTGAGGCAACTCCAAGCTATCCCACAGTCCCGAGTGCTCAATAAAAGCATATGTGCCATTCGTGGCTGTACTCCAGGTGCCTCGTAAGTGCACTCTAATTGAAATCACATTTCGTCATCAGTGTGTGTTGGGTATACTTCTTTGCATTAACCCTCCCATTCTCCGCCGTAGAGAAGAAAAGGGGACAAATGTAAATTTCTTTATGACTTTTTTCAATGGTCACTCACAGTATGCTCGTATTGCTGCTACCTGCTAGACTGTGGTGGTGTCTGAGGCAGTGAAAGCAGCATCCCCTCCCCCCCGGTGCTGACGGTCCAGTTACAATACTGATTAGCTCGAGTTCTCTCATCCAATCTAGGAGGTCCTCGCGAGATTGGCGGGGGCATCTTGGTAAAAAAAGGAAGGACGCCCGAGTGCTATTCCTCCCAGACAGCCTGTCAAAGAACAGGCTGGTAACCAGCTTCATCATAGCAACTGGGGCGCGCTAATCTCACTCACGTCCCCCTCTCTTCCATTGTCTAAAGGAGAGAAGATCGATACTGCCTGGCGACATACTACTAGCACCGTATGGAATGGGGCTAACGTGACTTCTATCCCTCGACGCGAACGGTAAAAATGACCAGCTCCAAATACACATGGGTCCTAATCAATCACCGAGCAGATCCGCTGGTAGGCTGCCCTGCCTACGGCAATCACCATTTATCACAGGCATCCACCTAAAAAGCAGTGTTTCTTATTCCTCCATGCCGTATTGAGACAGGTCTCCAGTAATTACACACAAATGGGGGACTACTGCTAACGGTAGCCACAGGAGAGTTTGTGGGCAGAGGAAATGCAAACGAATGGAGCAGTGTTGCGAGGGACAATGCCCCCGTAATTGATATTGGCAGTGACAAAGCTTGATCTTATCTAACTGTGGGATCTGACACAGAAGGCTAGTGCTCTCTTTGATGGTACAATCTCCTAGGTCAAACGCGATACTAGTAACACTATTGCCGCCCAAGAATTCAGGGCAGGAGCTGACTCTAATTTTTAGATAAACAGCGATAAAAGGAGGGGAATGACCCGCCAGGATCATACCATGTTATATTGAGTAACGTTTAGCAAGCGACCACGCCATCATCACCCGGCCGAGACTCTCCAGCAAAGGCCACCAGGATCGACACCTATTGACCAGACGAGTGCAGATTGCTAGCGACAGAAGCATTGACTTGATAACTGCGGTCATCAGGGCAAAGTCGATCTGCGTCCAGATTCTACATAATGCCAAAGCCAAGATCAAGGACAACTAGGCAAGGGATGAACCGTCTATGCTAGAAACCGCGACTTGGATGCAAATGGAGCAAGATGAATCCTGCCCGGTGCTTGTCATCTGAGGCAGTATCGCTAATCCCCTACAATCATCACCCACAGTAACATCATTAGCCAGGCATGAAACAAGTGACAAAAGGCAAAAAGAGCCGCGATCATGGTATTGCCCATGCTGATGCGTCTGCAGGGCATCGCCAGGGAAGAGTCAGGGTTCGCAAACATGATTGTGCCCGGGTGCTTGCCACGGGGCTGAGGAAGGATGAGTGAACGACATTACCTCAGACAACCCGCGAGCGAGCGGTCTTTTGGCCGGCGATCATGCACTGGGATCTCAACCCGAGAATTCCAATGGGTGGGGGAGACTGTGGGAACTATGGGATAGCTACCCACAGTGCAACGCTCCAGAAATCGACGCTAGCCTCGGTACATGGACGCACACTGCTGAATTGTTGTGCTTTGTGTGGCCATGTGCACTCGACTTTATACAATCTGTTTTACAAAACTGGTTTATGTAAAATCGGAATAATCCTGTAGTGTAGACGTACCGACTGGGAGCTACTAATGGCCAACCAAGAACAGTTCTCTGCATACTTTTGGGCATGGGATAGACTGTAACAGTCCCTCTTTCTCCTTTTTGCTTCATGTGACTGCTTGACTTGAGTGCCCTCTAGGACTAATCTTCATATATTTTTAGATCCCCAGAATGACTTGTAAAGCAGGAATAATGGAAGTTTATCAGTTAAGCAAGTACAATGATGCCTCCCTCCAACATGGATCATCAATACAGATTGAAACTGAGACCTCCAGCACTAAAAGAATTTGAGTAAAAGAATTAATGACAGTCCGATAGTACTAACAGTCTCTTATCATCTTACAGGGACAACCCACTACAGAGAGACATGTAGCAGACATCATCCAGGACACTCATGATCTTCCACTTTCTGGCCAAAAAAATAGAAAATATGAAGTAAAGCTGCTCCTCCTGCATAGTGCTGACATAACACTCTACAGACATTTCCTTCTTCTAGTGTATGAGCACAGAGAGAGAAAAATAATGAAAACAGAGCAAAAAAGGAAGTGAAAAGTGTTGACTGATGAAACAAAGAAAAGTAGAGAAGTGGAAGAGGCAGGATGGTCTATCTATCTAGGTACTTATATGGTCCTTATCATTGTAGTTTCTCAGTGCCTCTCCAGTTAATGGCAGAATTTAGTCCTGAATCTGTCTTCTAGGATGGACATGGAGCTCCTTAACACACACACTCAAATTCTAAAGTTTGTGAGGATGGGGGAAGAGTTGCTGTTTTAGTGGACAAAGGGTTTTTTGTTTGTTTATTTTTTAAGCCAATCAAAGTTGTGTCTGCTTATACCTGGGATGAATTTGGCCAACTGGAGCCCAGCATGGATGAACAGACTCCACGTAGGGAAGTGTGAAATTCGTGGTGGTCATAAATGCTGATAGCAATGACACAAGCAGAGAGAAAATGGAAGTCTTATTGGAAAGAATAAGAGAGGGAGGTCATTTTCTCAAAAGTATTCACCCTACAACACCCATTGAACAAAACAAGACAGAACAGAAATGAAGACAGTAGCTTCTGGAAGAGGTTAGCTTACTGCGACATTGAGGCATCCTTCAAAACAGATGGGACTCACAAACAGGAGGGCCTTCATCTGAACAAGAGAGAACCCAATGTACTGTTGAAGGGTAAAGATGAGTGGGGTGAATACACCGCTACCTCGATATAATGCCACCCGATATAACACGAATTTGGATATAACGTGGTAAAGCAGTGCTCTGGGGAGGGAGTGGGGGGGGTGGGCTGCACGCTCCGGTGGATCAAAGTAAGTTCAATATAACACGGTTTCACCTATAATGTGGTAAGATTTTTTGGCTCCCAAGGACAGCGTTATATCGAGGCAGAGGTGTATTAAATCAGTGATTGTGTGGAAAGTGACAGGGAGAGGGAAAAGTAGAAGAAGAAACACAGATTCATAGTTTTTAAGGCCAGAAGGAACCATTATGATCATCTAGTCTGACCTCCTGCACAATACAAAGTAAGGGGTTCCTAGCATTGCAAATAAACAAAAGTACTCTGCGGGGGGGGGGGGGGGGAGAAGGTCCTAAACTGTTTATACACAAATGCCAGAGAACAGCAATTTAAAATATCTGCAGAAAATGGTGACTAAGCTGTATCTGTGAAATATAATGCAGGACAGTGCATGAAAATGACCAATGTTAAACACTGAGGGATTAGGGGGAACGGATAGCTCAATGGTTTGAACACGGGCCTGTTAAACCCAGGGTTGTGAATTCAATCCTTGAGGGGGCAACTTAGAGATCTGGGGCAAAATCAGTACTTGGTCCTGCTAGTGAAGGCAGGGGACTGGACTCAATGACCTTTCAGGGTCCCTTCCAGTTCTATGACATACATATATCTCCATATATTATATAGGCTATTTAAAGGACACCGATTGGGAAAATGGGTAGTTTTATATGTCAAAGAAAGACTGGGGGCTTGGCTACACTCACACTTTACAGCGCTGCAACTTTCGCGCTCAGGGGTGTGAAAAAACACCCCCCTGAGCGCTGCAAGGTGCAGCGCTGTAAAGCATCAGTGTAATCAGGGCGGCAGCACTGGGAGTGCGGCTCCCAGCGCTGCACGCTACACCCGTAAAGGATGTGGTTTACGTGCAGCGCTGGGAGAGCTCTCTCCCAGCACTGCCACTCTGACCACACTCACACTTCAAAGCGCTGCCACGGCAGCGCTTTGAAATTCCAAGTGTAGCCATACCCTGGGAGAAAAGAAGAAGGTGACAATATTCAATGTAGAGGAAACAGAATTATGGCTGGAAATTAGAAGCCACACTAGAAACAAAATCATTATAGGAATACAGATTGATCATCAGTTCAGGCGGGGGAAGAAAATATGATGGTAAGTGAAATCTGCAAGGCCTGTTACAATAGAACTAAGGAAAATAAAAAGATAATTGCAAGAGATGTCAAGACTGACAATAAAAGAGTTTACAACTGTATGGAATAAAAGGAGCAAGAAGTCACGAGAGACTGTAAGCCCACTGAGGGAGAGTGAGGGAAATCTAGTGACAGAAAAGGTGGACAAATGATTGTTTTGTCTCAGCATATCACCAAATTATAATTATAGCAGAAACGAGAAGAGTTCTTCAGTACCAAGCTCAACTGACCTTCAGGAACAGACACCGCAGTTTTAAGGACTGTCATTCATTCTGTTTAAGATATTTGAAAACATATTTTGCATTATTTTACAATTCTCAAAAATACTGATGGGTGCAAAAGATCTTGCTAGCTACAGTCCAGTCTTGAATCCATTTGCATTAGTGGATGGTCTCCTTATGGCCATGGACAGTGGAAAGAGATTCCTATTGTATTTAATGGACCTTTCTCCCTCCTTGGACACGATATTTCACTGGTACTACTAAGCCTGTCTGTAGTGCCTAGCAGGAATCAAGTGTACTGCTCCTTTCTCTGAGACAGATCTCAGAAGGTCATGACGGGCAGATTCTCCCCTTCACCAAAAGCACAATCACACTGAGGCTTCAGGAAACATTGTGAGATGCAACAGGTTTAATTGCCAGCAATTGTCACCCAAGTAATTATAGGTCTGTCAGCTTGACATTGATCCCAGGCAAAATAATGGTTTGGCTGATTCATGACTCAATTAATAAAGAATTAAAGGAAGGTAATATAATTAATGCAAATCAACACAAGCTTATGGAAAATAGATCTTGTCGAACTAACTTGATAGCATATTATGAGGTGATTATAAGTTTGCTTGATAAAGGTAATAGTGTTTGTATAACACTTAGATTTCTGTAAAGCATTTGACTTGACATTGCAGGACATTTTGATTAAGAAACAAGACTGATAGAAAATTAACATAGCACACATTAAGTGGATTAAAAACTGGCTAACTGACAGGTCTCAAAATGTAATTGTAAATTGAAATCCTCTCAGAGTGGGTGTGGTTTTAGAGGGGTCCCACAGGGATTGGTTCTTGGCCCTACACTGTTTAACATTTTTATCAACGATCCAGAAGAAACCAGAAAATTACTGATAAAGTTTGCAGGTGCCAGGAAGACTGAGGATGTGGTAAATAATGAACAGGTTACCGGACTCTGAGCAATCTGGATCACTTCATAAACTGGGTGCAAGCAACCAACGTGTACTTCCGCATGGCCAAATACAGTCAAAGAGAGAGGAAGAAAAGAATGTAGGCCATACTTACAGGATGGGGGTTCTTACTGTGAGAAGCAGTGATTCTGAAAAACCAAAAAATATGGAGCAATGGTGGATAAGTCGCTGAACATGAGTTCCCAGTTCAACACTGTGGTCAAAAGGGCAAATGTGATCTTTGGCTATATAAACAGGAGAATATTGAATAGGAGCTAAAAGTCTCTACAGTTTGAGCTAAAATGCTAGGCACGTAGCTGGGGGCTGTAACTCATTCACATGCTCCGTAGCTTAGGCACAGAGGGGTCCACATAACACACCGACTAGAGTGTTGCATAACTTCTCTGGACAGAGAAACCTTGTTCCAGCATGTAACACTGGCTCCCCATTCCACAGTGGCTTCAATTCAAGGTCTCGGCCCTCATCTTTAAAGTCCTGAATTGACTAAGGTCCAGTTACTTTGAAAGACCATCTCCTTCTTCACTCCACCCTAAAAAGCTGTGATCACCAGATATAATACAGCTGCTGATACCAAGAGCTGGGGTCAAGGTTTTCTCAACCACGGGTGTTCAGCTAAAGAATTCTGCCTCAGGAGAGAAAAATGAACATGATTATCCACTTTTAAGAAACAAGGCAAGATTCATCAGTCTACTCTTAGTAGAGCTGTTGACACACACAACACACAAACCCCACCATGAATATATCCTCCCCTAACCCTTAAGGATGGGAAAGAAAACTCAAGTTTAGAACTCCTGTATTTGGTGCCATTTTACACTGAGCGGTGCAATATACTGTAAACAGAGAGATACTTGGGGCTAGGTCCTGCATTCTTGTACATCCAAAACTCCCATGTAAGTCATTTATATATTAATTGTATTATTGCAATTCTGCACTCTCATGCTGTGTGTCTCTGTGTGAATATCTATATTTATAATCTGCAACTGAAGTCTAGGTAGCATTTCTAAACAATAAAATACAGCAGAAGATCATTATTAACAATGCAATATTTTAAAATGCCAAATTGCAACATCCTTTATATGCATTTTTTTTGTATTGAAGACAAGAAGCCAGACCCCACATTGTGCTATGCACTCTACATGCACATGTAGCAAAAACAACAGTCTCTGCCCCAAAAAGCTTACAACTCCACTATATTATTTATCTTGAATTTCCTAATTACTGCACTGTGTTAACTGCTGGAAATTCTTGGATTGGAAGTAAGAATTGGATTGCATTTGTCCAACTCATTGCCAGATTTCTGAACTGAAGAGGCATAGATCACACTTCTCCTGGCATGCTAAGCAGCTGGGAGGCACAGGACTGCATACCTGGGCGGCAAGCATAAGAGGCCCGGGGAGGCTAAGCCTCCCCATATAGCTGGCCTGCCACCTTTGAAGCACACTGCTGCCAAAAGGGTGCCCAGGCCATGGCCCTGCCTGTGCCCTGCTCCACGGTCCCATTCCCGCTCATCATCTTCTTTCTCACTCTCACTCCACCTCTTCCCATCCCTGTTCTGCCCGCATGGAGGCCTCGGGGGAGGGGATGAAGATGCACGCGTGAGTGGTGAGTGGCTGGTTAGCAGGCGGGGGGGGCCCTCAGGAGAGGGGGCAAAGAAGCATGCGCAGCAGCCAGGCAGGGGCCTTGGGAGTGTGCGTGAAGAGGGGTGTGCAATGGTGGGGGCTTTGGGGAAGGGACAAAGAGGCATGCACGGCAGGTGGGCAGGGGCTGGCCTCAAGGGAGGGGGACGAGCAGGCTGGGGGTGGAACATGGGCAGGACTTTGGAGGGAGGAGGCCAAGCAGGGATAGGCCTAGGGACAGGGCCACTGTTCAGACACACCCAACCTCCCGAAATGGAGGAGTCACATGCTGACCAGACTGCAAACGCAGTGTAAAGATTGGTGAATGGAAGGATTCTTTTAAACAACTGATATGATTTAAATTTTAAAAAACTGTTAATTGGAAATGGAGGACACTGAAAGGCAACATAGGTGCTACAAAATTTTACTGGCAACTTCTATCCTGCTTCTATGCCTTGAAATAGATGGGACTGAAAAGTGAATACTTTATTTTAATCAAATGCCTCCTGAATGTGTGCAGGACAAAGGAAATAACTAACAAAGAAAAAACATTCCAGACTAATATGATCCCATGGATCTGTTAACAAGAACTTCCTGAAAGGTACTGAGTACCATCAACTTCCATTGACGTTAATAGCAGCAGATGTTACTAAGCCTTTTGCAGGAGTTTCTAGCATCTGGTAGGATTGGCCCCTATAAGAGAAAACCCATTTTCACTCAGACCAAATTGAATCAGGCTGTGATAAATATGGGGAATGCACTTGGGATAGGCTTAGTCCATGCCTACGCTATGGGGACTATAGCACCGTCACTATGCCAGCATAACCTCGTAGTGTAGACAGGACCGGCGCCAGAGTTTCTCGCGTCCTAGGTGCACAGACATTTTGCCGCCCCCCACATTGATCCCGCGGCTCCGGTGGAACTGCTGCAGGTATTCCTGCGGAGGGTCCGTTAGTCCGTGGCTCCAGTGGAGCTGCTGCAGGCATGCCTGCGGGAGGTCCACCGGAGCTGCGAGAGCAGCCGACCGTCGGCAGGCATGACTGCGGCAGCTCCACCAGACCCGCGGACCAATGGACCCTCCGCAGGCATGCCTGAGGTAGGTCTACCAGAGCTGCCTGCCGCCCCCCCACCCGGCAAAATCCGCCCCCCGAATAATCCTGGCGCCCTAGGTGATTGCCTAGGCAGCCTAAATAGTAGCGCTGGCCCCGAGTGTAGACATGACCCACCGAGATGGAAGGGGGCTTTCTATTGCTGTAGGAACTCCACCTCCCCAAGTGACGATAGTTAGGTTGATGGAAGCATTCTTCCATTGACCCAACTTTGTGTGTCGACTGGCGGTTAAGTTGGCATTTTTCACACCCCTGACTGACATAGCTATGTCAACCTAAATTTTAAGTAGACCAGGCCTTAGCAATCACTATAACAGATTCTCTCTCAATTGGAATACCATAGTAGATAAGTCCCCCCACCCCCACAAACACACACACACAAACTTTGGAAACACCAGCAACTGCTAACCACACACACACACATCCAATCCTCTTTCCCCCCCCTTTGGAAAAAAACACAGAATAAACTTTTCCTCCAATATTTTGCTAGCCTGGATAAAAAGGTACTAAATTCCTGCCAATTACAGTTTTTAATCTACTTATTTATGTAGCATGTTTCCTCCAGAATTTTACAGAGCTGGGCCTAGTGACACACACACAGAGCCAGGCAAAATAATGTGACAAAATGGACAAACACAAAAGAACAGTTAAAATTGTAATGATATTTTGAACTATAAAAATTAGGACTCTGGTGATGAATTTATCTGTCATGTTATTCTCTCCTTTATAAATAGTGCAGATATTCCAGAAAATCAATATTTTCATCTGTGTTCCAGATTTTCTGTCTGCAGTGATATAAAAAGGCTGTAATTCTGCCCGCCAGTTGAACTCGGTAGGCACATGAGGATCCAAAGTGCTTCAGTATTTATGCTGGCCGTAGCACACTAATTAAAAATAAAACTGCTTGTTCCTTAATCTTCTAGTACTTCAGAAAGATAAAGGGCCACACCAGGTAACATGGAACCATATTAGCAATATTGCTGGTGAGATAAGGCATTCATCTGCAGCTCTGGCGTCTATTTTTAAATGAAGCTTGCAGTCTATTTTGTGGTAGAGCACATAAAAATACACAGCCTGCCATTCCATGGCTTTGCATTTTGTATAATCATGCAGAGCTTGAGAACAGGTTGAGCAAAGTCAGATCCACACAGTTTCTTCAAAGTTGTATTTGTCCCTGGTGGCCTGCTGCCATAGTACCTGTATCTCAGATCAATTTTCTATTAATAGGGAAAAACTCAGAAATATATTCCAATTTTTAAACTTGCAGCTTCCAGATAACTATTTTGATAGGCTGAGGTAGATAGAGCCAGAGGGATGACCACCACCAGACATGCCAGGAAGTGCAATCTAGAGACTGCTGGCAACACCAAGGGAAGACACCAGCACTAGGTGTAGGACTGGAACAAATTAATAACTTTAGAAATCAAGGGGAAACAAGGAACCAGACTGATTCTCAAAGTCACACTCTGGTTTCTGGTCTGCTCCTGGGGCAGTGCAGCTACGTGCTGCATCTTACTCAGGGTCTGTGGCAAAGTCAACAACTGAGCCCATAGTAAGAGTCTTAATATTTATCTATCAGTAACAGATTTGGCCTGTTCTTTTGTGCCCATTGTAATTAAGGAGAAGTGAACCCTAAGCATGACTTAGCTCAGCGGTCCCCAACCTTTCAGTGGCCAGTAGCACATTCATGTTTTCAGAAAAGTGTGGTGGGCGCCAACAGTTTTTCAAGGTTTATTTTGTATTTGTACGTTAAATAGGATTTTTTTCATATTATTTAATATAACATAATATATGAATCCAGAGAGAAGAGAGAAGCCGGAGAGAAGCCGCAAGGACAGAGAACACCAGCGCCTGCAGCCCCGGAATTCTCTGTCCCCGGCAGGCACGGGGCTGTGGCTTCTCTCTAGCTTAAGCTGCAGCCCTGCACCTGCCAGAGACCAAGAACACAGGTGCCCACAGCCTGCAGCACCGGAGTTCTCTGTCCCCGGCAGGCGCGGGGTAGCGGCTTGTCTCCCCTGCTGGGCACTAGGTGGGCTCTGCGCCTGCTGGGAACAGAGAACACCATGCTTGCAGCCTGAGTTCTCTGTCCCTGGCAGACATGGGGCTGTGGCATCTCTCCCCTGCTGGGCACTAGGCAGGCACACATAAATGCCCCGGTGGGCGCCATGGAGCCCACTGGCATCACATTAGGGACCACCGACTTAGAATGATGACATACCATCCAATTCTTGGGCAGGTTTTTCCTAGTAAATTAAGCTATATCCTGGGTTCCAACCCCATTGAAGTTCTATCACAAATTCCTTCCACATAGCATGCATCTGATCAAAACAAAGGAATGCTGAGCTGAGAGACACTTGCAGTTCAGAAGTGTATTGTGAATCATCCTGTCTTCCCTTGAACACTGAGTATTTTGCATTTTTTTATATACTTTACCTGACAGAGGAAAGTATTACACCAAAATATGGCAGCTACCTTTCAACATGGAAGACTGGCTTTCACTTTCAGTGAACTCTTCATACTTTTGACAGTAAGATATTTGTGCAGGCTCTTATATACTGATATTTATTACCTGTACAGTTTGCATATCAGACACACAAATAGCCCAATCAATAATATGAGCACATATTGACTAGCTATTCCTACTCTGAAATAGGATGTCAAGCTTCAATTGATTTACATTCACACATTATGTAAACATAATTTAAAATTAACATGTACAACATAGAGCATATGCTATTATTACCAGTAGAAAAACCCAGAGGACATACTGTAGCACAAAGCTGATATATTGGCCAGAATTAGTCAATAGAATGTAAGGTGTAATTTACTGTCTAAATTTACTACAGGCTATAAATGCCATTGACTGCCGCAAAACAATAGCGATCTCCTTTCCTGTAGCAGCAAACATTGCTCCTCATTGCTCTAGAGAAATGAACACTCACATATATCCTGACATCTTCACTGACTTGGAAACTGATTAAAATACAAAGATCCACATGCATTATGTTTTATAAAGGTTTACATGGCTGCATTTTAAAACTGGATTTTAGTGCTGCTTGCAGTGGTGTAATTATTTATTTCTTTCCCCAAGTTATAGATAGGATTGCCTGTTGTTCTTTGTGCACATCCCCCACAAAACACATTAAACTTACGGTTATGATTGCTCAACTATATTCCCTGGCAACAAAGTCGTTAAAAACCCAGGAAATCTCAAATTAAGGCAACATTCACATCCACTGCAACCTCAGTTAATATACCTTACCACTTAAACATCATCCGTCTTAGGTATTTGGTTGGGGCCTTTTTCCACAGTATTTGAATATCTAATAATCTTTAAAGTATTTATCTAAACAGTACTTTTGTGAAAAGCGAAGTGCTACTATCCCCATGGGGACCTGAGACAGGGAGAGACCTAGGCTGTGTCTACACTGCCACTTTCAGTGCTAAGACTTTTGTCATTCAGGGGTGTGAAAAAACATCCCCGAGTGATAAAAGTTTTAGCACCAAAAAGCACCAGTATAAGGAGTGCTTTATCGCCAGGAGCTATCACTGCTCACTCGGGGTGTTGTTTTTTTTAAATCGCCAGGAGAGCTCTCCCCCAGCGATAAAGTGTGTCTACACTGCCCACGTCACAGCGCTGCTGTGGCAGCATGGCCGCACTGTAACATGGCGAGTGTAGACATACCCTAAGTGATTTTCCCAAGCTTTTACAGGAAGTCTGTGGTGGAGCAGGAACATGAACCAACATCTCCCAAATCCTAGGCTAGTGCCCTTGCCACTGGACCAACATAGTACCCAAATATACATTCAGATTCCTTGGCTCCACAACATGCTCCCTTTCAATTCTAACCACAGTTCAGTTTTTCCCAATCACACTCAAACGTAGGATAGCTGTGGTTTTAATACTAAGGGTACGTCTATACTACCCGCCGGATTGTGGGCAATGTTCGATGTACCAGGGATTGATTTATCGCGTCTCCTCTAGACGCGATAAATCAATCCCCGGATCGATGCCTGTACTCCACCTCGGCAGGAGGAGTAAGTGGAGTCGATGGGGGAGCCGCAGCGGTTGACTCGTCGCCCTGAGGATGGCCAGGTAAGTTGAACAAATAGCATAGCTGAAGTTGCATCTCTTAGTTCAAACCCTCCCCCACTAGTGTAGTCCAGGCCTAAGGAATTGGTGCATCCAGGGCTCCCCACAGTCCCTTAGCTCCAATGGGACACCAAACAGCAGTGCTTCAGCAAGCCCAGAGGGATTGGGAGTGGCTACATGAGGGGCAAAGGATTGTGGGGCAAATGGGGGAACTGCAGCATGATATATAGTATGAGACTAATGAATTAGGTTATCAAAACTTAATTGGAAAAGGGTCCCTAACTGATCCTATTCTTCCAAAACAGGCGTCTTCTGAACACTGTCCAACTAACTAACCAACCAACCCACCCACCCGCTACTACACACAAACCAGGCATACTGAGTGGCCAAGGCAGAAGATATAAGACTGAAGAAATCAAATCTAGAACAGAAAAGCTTCCAGGGAGAGTTAAAAATAGAATCTATGCCTTTACCTACTGACAATAGATTTGACACATGAGCAGATTCTATTTGAGTACTAAACATGGTTGCAGAAATGTTCTTTTGTCTAACAATTTTAGCTTCCTCTTTACTGAGATGAACAGCTTTCTCAGACTGCCTTCACAGATGGAGGCATCTGTCGTCTGGGAAACTGGCCCATTAAGGGGAGGCCTCTGCCAGTGCTGTGGATGAAGCCCTGGGAATATTTTCTGAAATAAAATTGGTTGAGATAGTACAGGCCGTCTTTGACCATAGCAAAATTATTCTTCAGCACAGTAGAAAGTTCTGGCAGAAATCTCTTGCATCTCAGACAGCTAAGAATTTCTTAGCTGTTGATTGAACTGGGATCTGTGGTCCACTTGAACCATTTCCAAAATGTAGAATGCCATCCCACCACTCATTCTGAGCTCTGCTGAGCTACTCTACTGCAGAAGCAGGGAACTATCCCTTGTATGAGATTCTGATACCTCCGGTTCAACATTCAGTAACTGCATGCTTTGTTCACCCTGAAGTCTGACTCTTTGGTTAGTATAGCCTTTTGGCTAACAGTAAGCAGTTTAGAGCTAGCCTTCCTGGACTCCATGTAACAGCAATCCTTCAGTGTAAGGAGACCTGGGTTCTGGTGATGGGATTTCCTCACTTACTAGAATTAGAGGATGGCTCCGAAAACCATAGGAACCTGCTTAGTTTTGTTGCCTCTCTGTACATAGAAGATTTTGGACTCTTTCCCTTTTTTCCTCACAATTCTATTACGGATCAAGACAGAGACAAAAATCACCAAAAACTTTTGTTTCTGCAAAGAAAAATAGGTAAAAATCAAATGCTTTCTACTAGGGGTCACCAAGACTGATTTGACACCTAGATATCATGGGCCAGGTGACAAAGCATCACAGAAAAAATCATGTTCTTGTAACACTAACCAAGGAACTTAATCAGAATAAGGAAAATAGTATTATCCCTAAAGCTACTTTGCTTCTCTCTGTGCTTCACTGCAGAGCTTCTGACAAGGATCGTCCCCAGCTGCTCACCTGTCTAGTTTCCTGCTGTAGTTTTCAAAAAACAGTACTTGCATACTCACACTATGGTAATGGCAGCTTTCAAAATGCCTAAGAACTGAAGCTTTGGTGCTGAACCCTCACTGGAGAGTCTTAAGTAGCATTTGAATAAGCCACCCTACTGTCCACTTGCTTCCCCTTTGCTCTCTTATTGGTGATTGGAAAAGCCACAATGTACCAAAGCTGCAGACTGGTCCACAGGTAGGCAGCTGCAGTGGGACAGTTCTTTCTGGTTTAGCCCACAGCAGCCATTGTTTTTAAAGAAAAAACCCAAACAAACAATAAAGACAAAGAATCCCAATGATTAGAAACAAACAAACAAAAAATTAGAGTAGCTGCAATTGCAACTGACTTCTTAAGAGACAGAGAAAAAACAAAACCCAACAAGGAAGCTGTCACCAGAGGGCTAAAAAATGACCCAATATTTCTCTTGCCATGACTGATCCATCTGTTTCTCTGTTCTGAGAAAGGAAACCAACCCATCACTCAAGAATTGCTGCACTGAGAGTGCAGAAATAAAATCTAGCTTTATCTCATGATTTACTGGTTACTATTTTTTCTTAATTTTCTTCTTAGCTAATACAGTTCCACTTCCCTAAATCTAATATGAATTTTAAATTATTCATTAATGATTTGGTAAGTTGACTCATAAAACTGCTCCCTTGAAAGATTGTCTGATCTTTATTTAAAGTTGGAAATTAAACCATTATTTGAAACTCCCAGACTTTTCTGTCTGTGACTATATTTTATACTAGCTATACAATTCTATTTTTATCCAGTATTTGGCTACTTAAATAAAAAAGATACCACCATTCTATTTAGCACTTGGGATCAGGAGAGCTTCTCAGGATGCACAACTCTGGTAAATTTTAGGAATGCCAAGACAGATTAAGCTATTAGATCTTGGTCAACAGGATTTTGGTTCCCGAAACAAGAAATAATATAAAACTTATTTAACAAATTGATTGTATATTTGAGATTCCCAAACCACTGGGAATGCTGCCTCATATTGACTAAATTCACATTGGTCCTGCCATCCCATCTGCTCAGTTACGTAGATTTTAGGACTTTAGAGATGGCAGGCTCCTCATTGGAGACAAATTAGTGATTTAGGACCTGAGTCCAAGCCCATTGAAGTCTTTCTATTGACATCAATGGGCTCTGGATCTGGCCGACAAGAATGTGAATATTACTGCATAAACCATTCTTTTCTTAATATATACACAGGCCATTTAGACCGGGCACAAAAATGGCACACACATTTCACCAAGGCTTTACAGAGCTGGAACACCTATATTCCCGCACTTTATTCCAATTCAGCTTGATTCCAGCATTCTAGCCCTTAAACTCTGGCCTCAGCTTCCTCCCCCTTCCTTGTCCAAACTCCATCTTCTCCTACTGCACAGCCTCTCTTGTTCTTAATCCCAAACATCATGATAGAGCTGGATAGCTGTTCTGCAACACAAAGAAACACCTCAGCCAGGACCTGGTCTGACCTGAGAGAGTGCTTTCTCTCTCCAGACAAAAGAGTATTCTTACCCACTCATGTACCACCCTTAATACTGTGCATATGTCAGATCCTCTGAAGTAGTTTTGGCCAGGCCCTCATAAATTTGATTCTTTTATGGGGCATGTGAAAACATGTATACACCCCCTAATACTTCAGTATCCTGTATTCTGTTACCACCATTACTCTAACACTATTTTCACTAAATAAATAATAAGAATAAGAATCTGATGTCCTGCAAGTGCTGTTATTAGAACTAAAGACATTTATATACAGCAGTGTACTGTTATGTTTCTTTTGCTAATGGTGCTTTGCTTGAGCAAATATGGTTCCAGTCCTAGTAAAAGACCTCAATTTACTACATAGTCCTTGCGAACAAGATGGATCTTTAAAATGAAACAGAGAAAGACAGAGAGCTGAAAAAATAGTAAACTAAAAAATCTCCCACTTAGAAGACTTGGCATGAATCCACTTAATGAATAGAATATGTTTCTCTTCCAACAACGTACGTACAAGCCACTTGGCAACACTGCAAGTCTCTCTGCACTGAAATACATTACCAATCTTCCTTACAGAATCCCTCATTCAAGTGTTTAAACATATAAACAAACAGAAAAATATTCACTATGGCTGCATTACCTTTACCCCAATTATGCAAATGCTCTAATGGTCCCCCTAAGTAACATATTTTAATTCAGATCCATATGATGGAGTGAGAATAAATGTTCTGTATCTTGTTTTTCCTCCAAGTGGAGGAAGCTGTAGCTTCCATTCCAGTAAGTAAAGGGACCACTTCACTACTGAGAAGCAGAATAGAAAACATCAGAACATAAGAAATCCTTCAGGCTGGATTAGATGTGATGGAGGTTTAAAACAAGAAAGACAGAGTTGAAATGTGTCTGTAAACATGCACTAAGTTAATTTTTCAGCATCCTTTTGTTAAGCTCAGTCTTCCATTTCCTTGTGGGAGTAAACGTGGTCTAGTTGTTAGAGCACAGTAGTGGGAATAATGACTGTAGGATTACTGATATTCACCGGTTGGCAATATTACAGATAGCCTTATAAGTTCTGTTTGACTGAAAGAGTAAAATCATGGTGAAATGCTGCTTGTTAGTTGTAGTGCAGTTTTGTTTTTTTTTAAAGAAACTGAACATATTATCAGTAAAAGATTTCACTATCTTAGTCTTACCAAATGAATAATTTCTTAGGTGCAGAACTGCTGTCTACGGGTTCATAGATTCCAAGGCCAGAAGAGACCATTGTGATCTTCCCCAAAATAATTCCTTGAGCATATATTTTAGAAAAACATCAATCTTGATTTTAAAAATTGGCAGTGATGGAGAATCAACCATGACCCTTGGCAAACTTCCAATTGTTAATTACCCTTTCTGTTAAAAATTTATATCTTATAAGCAGGTAGACAATCAAAAGGATTACATGGTGTCAAAATATTACAAGAATTTATTCCCAGTTCTGCTACGATTGACTGTGTGTTTCAGAAAATCACCACCTCACTTGCTCTGTTTCCCCATTTGTAAGAAGGAGAGAGAGAATATTTACAAAACATGCTATCTACAGTAAGTGTAAGATTATTATTGACAAGGTAAGTGAGGTAATATTTCTATTGGACCAACTAATGCTAGTGGAAGGTACAAGCTGTTGAGCTACACTGAGCTCTTCTTCAGTTAGGGGAAGGATAGAGAATCTCTGAACTAGATACAAGTTGGGAGAGATTGTTAAGCAGAAGGCATGTTGGAGGCAGTCATTTGAAGTGGGCAATTGGGGGTTAGACTGTTGTGCATGAAGGGTCTGAAGTGGGGCAATTAAAGATGGCAGGTCATGGGATGTTACAAAGTGTTGCAATGAGCCATAAACCCAGTGTCTCTGTTAAGTCCATGCTTTTTTGTGTCTAGCGGAGTTATGAATTTACGTTCCCAGGCTTACCTTTTGAAGGTATTGTATGCAGATTTCTTTTGAGGACAAGTATTGAAAGATCAGATATGGAGTGATCACTGAGAAAACTGTTCACTCATGGGTGATATGGTGTTTTTGTCTTATTTTTCCTGTGACAGTTCACTCGAGAACATAGTGATTGTGTGGTTTCACCCACACACTTATTATTGAGGCATTTGATGCACTGGTGAAATACACCACATGTTGTGATAAGCATGTGGAGGACCAACGGGTCTTAAAAGGTATGTTGTGGGTGGTATTGATCATCATAGTAATGGGTATATGTTTGCAGGTTTTGCATCTATTGTTATGGCAGGGTCTGGTGCCACTTTGAGTTGGTATGGCCTGATCTCTGGATGAGCTAGGCAAGGTTGAGGGGTTGTTTTAAGGCCAGAAGTGGGGATTCAGAAAAGATTTCTTTCAAGATGTTGTCCTGTAATGAGGTGCCCTCACCTCTTGTGACCTCCCCCTTCTGGTCGGGTGTAAGCCTGCTGTTTCTTAATTCTTGGAAGGAGGTGGAACCCATCTCTCATGAGCACTCCTACTTGGTTGATGGTTTCTTTGATTGGTCTTCAGTGACTCACCCCTTTGGCTGAGTCACACACACTGTCTATAGGTGAAACAGCACAAACACCTTCCGGGCTATACAGTCTTTACCTTTCACTAAGGCTTCCTCCCTGGAGACACTGCTCTCTGTAAAAGTCCAACAGGGCCCATCGTGGTACCCTTGCTTGGTTTGGCTAGGTTCTAGGCTTGATCCTTGCTTGGTTCATGCAACCAGCCAGGCACTCCTCCTTAGCTCTCTCCAGGCTTCGGCAACCCTCCCTGGACTCAGCACTGAGATGTCCATGGTCATGATGCTCTCCCAGCTCCAGGCAGCAACTGAAAATTCTGTCTCTGCTGCTTTCTATGGCCCTCTTGGTCCCTGATTGGCCGCTCCAGCAGCCCGCCTTGGCTGCTTCTCCTGCAGCCACTGTAGGCCACCTGGAGGACTTCTCTGCTCTTTTCTGGGGCAGGGTGAGGCTGGACTGCGGGGACTGCAGTGGGACCTAGTCCACCCCATCACAGGTCCCCATCAAATATGGGTTGTACAGTCAGTGTCTTCTTCTTTCCTTTCTGTATTGTAGCAGGGGTATTTGGGTGTCCCTTTCTATTACTCTGGTGGTGTATCCATGTTTAGTGAAGGCAGTTTTAAGTGTGTGTTTTGTGTATGTACCCTGCACTTTCTCTTTAGAGCAAATTCTGTGGTATCTAAGCGCCTGGCTGTAGATAACATTTTTTGGTGTGTGTGTGGGATGGTTGCCGGATCTATGAAGGTAAGTGTGGTGATTGGTTGGTTTCTTGTATATAGTTGTTTGTAGGGTTCCATTGTTTAAACTAATTGTGGCTTGTAGGAAGTTTATGGTGGGGTAGGAGTGTTCTAGAGACAGTTGCTGAAGTTGTGATAAAAATCTCTGAGGAAGTTTAGGTCTTCTGTCCAGAGGATGAAATATAATTGAATATATCTCAGGTATACCGTTGGTTTTGTCGTGCCTTTTTCCAGAATTCTTCCTCATGGAGACCCATGAAGACGTTGGCATATTGGGATTGTGGCAAATTGCTGGCACTATTATGATGGGTCTCGCACTCTCTCTTCTTTGGGGGGAGGGGTTCAGGGCACCATTTCTTGCCCCTGAATTGGAATATTAATTGCCACACTAGTGTCCTAGAGGAAGGGAGTGGAGAGGGTGGGACCTGGGCCCGCCCTTTACTCCAGGTCCCAGCCCAGGGGCCCTCAGGATAGTGGTGAACCACTTGAACTGACAGTTCCTTCCCCTGGCCTACTTCCCTCTCCTGCCCTTCAGCTTGTGGGTGGGTGGGGCTTCCTGCCCTCCCTCTGCACAAGCCAGGTGCCCCTTACCTAGGGTCTTGGACTTCTTAGCCCACCGCAGCACTTCTCCAAACTTTCCTCTGCTTCCCTTCAAACTGTTCTCTGCTCCAACACCAATCCTTTCTGCTGCAACTCCTACAAACTGTTCTCTGCTCCAACACCCATCCTTTCTGCTCCAACTCCCACACTGTCTGACTGAAGCAGGAGTTTTTATCATGTGACTGACTGCAGGTGCTCTAATTGGCTTCAGGTGCTGTAGTTAATCTATAGAAAACTTTCTTCCGCTTACAGGGAATAAGACTCCCTTCTAACCCTCTCCTGCTGCCCTCTGGCCATGCTGTATCACAGGATACTGTCACTACACTCTCAAATGAATGTGCATAGAACAATGGTAAAAGACAAAAACATCATATCACCCAGGGGAGAACAGGTTTTGCAAAGTGATCACTCCATATCTGATCTTTCAGTACTTGCCCTCAAAGGAAACCTGCACAACACCTTTAAAAGGCAAGCCTGGCAATTTAAATTCATAACTCTGGTAGACAGCAAAAAGCCCGACATAACAGGACACTGGGCTTATCGGCTCATTACAACAATTTGTAACACACCGCACTGCCTGCTACCCTTAATTTCCCACTTCAAACCCTTCATGCATAACAATCTATCTCCCAGTTGTTCATTTCATTTCCAGTGACCACCTCCAACATTCCTTACTCCTTCTGTTTAACAATCTCTCCAAATTTGTATTAACTCAGATACTCTGCTTCCTTCCCCAGGCCTAAAGAAGAGCTCTGAGTAGCTCAAAAGCTTGCACCATTCACCAACAGCAGTTGGGCCAGTAAAAGATTTTACCTCACCTAACTTGTCTCACGTCCTGGGACCAACATGGCTACAACACTGCAAAAACAATTTTAGTATTATTACTGAAAAGGTTGTATACATACAAACTACTGTTTAGCCAGCAGTGACAATCTAAGCCTCGAGTGATCTACCATCTGTCCACTGGCACACGCCCAACTACTAGCCCTGGGTTCACTTAAATGCTTATTCTCAGAGGTGGTGGGCACCCTCCAAAGACATTTGCAATCTCCCAGGACTGAGCTCACATAACAGAACAAGATAAATAGTGGGCTTGGGGAATGAGTTCATTGTGGAGTAGGCAAGAGTTTGATAGTGCCACAGTTAATTTCAGTAACTCCAGTAAAATAAAATCAACAGATGCTGGCTTACCTATTCAGGTGACTCATGAAGGGCCTGAAATAGTTATAGTGCAACAAGACACACTATCTGTGCTTGGGTTTGGGTTTTTTTTTGTTTTTTAAAATAAATGAGTCACCAAAATGTTACTCCTGGGGGAATTCTGCACCACAGCACATGTGCAAAATTAATGTCCCCCACAGATATCTTTGCTTTTCCACAGAAAACGCACCACTCCCTAGCTGCACAGGTTCATCCTTTCAGGCACTCAGAACAGCCAATGGAGAGGTAAATCACTGCAGGGATGGGGCATCCCAATCAGTGGCTCCTACCCTAAGCCAGGATCAGCTACTAATCCCAGCTGGGCTGGAGAGGACAGGACTTCCTCTTCCCCTGCAAGGAGTGGCTTGGGCTATGTCAAATCCACCCCCAGAATCCTCCCCCAGTGCAAGAAGCTCACCATCCTCCCCGATGCCTGCCTTCATCGGCTCCTCAGCTGCAGGGGGAGGGGTCACTAAGGGGAGCTGCTCTCCCATCCACCCAACCCCAGTGCATCTGCACCTCCCATACCCAGATACCCCCTGCCAAGCCTCACCCCTTACAACCAGAACCCCCTAGCCCTCCATACCCAATCCCCACCCCACTGAACCTCAATCCCTGCATCTGTAGCCCCGTGGCGTTTCTGGGGCAGGCCCAGGCCTTGTGCCGTGTCAGGGTTGGGTGCAGCCTCACAGCTGAGTCTGTGTCCCCAGGCTGGGGAGGCTGCAGGGTGATCTCCCACCTTTGTGAAGCTAGTGGCCTAAACTCCCCCCTGCCATGCTGGAGCCTCTGCATTTTTTTATTGACAAATAAAACTTGCAGAATTTTAAAATATTTTGCACAGAGTTTTTAATTTTTTGGTGCAGAATGCTCTTGGGAGGAAAGTGCAGTGATAGATATGCCAAGTGGAATTTAACAGACCAAAAAGCCTGCTACCCCCAGATCCAGAGGCACAAAAATAATTGAATATGAACATTTTCCCTTAGCAACGTTCTGTCTTTGGATTTTTTACAAATATTGCTGCTGCAAATAAAAATCCAAAGAAATAAATCAAATTAAAATGAATATGGATATTTCTTCCATTTCTCTTCCAAAAAATGATGTTAATTGGCATGTATTTTTAATGGTACTGAATTTTAAAATTGAGCTGCATCCACACACGGATAAACACCACCACATTAAGGATAATTGCATAAACCTTCTGTGTAGCTGGGTGCAGGTCATGGATTTAATCTGCAGTTTGAAATTAAATCATATATCAGGTTCCTAAATAACGTTATGCTGGAGGATGCCGATGTTTTTCTTCCATGCTCTGAATTATTTTATTAAATATTTACAAAGAGAACTTCAAGAAGATAATGTTTCAAAGCCAAATCCTAAAATGTAGAGTCGTGTGGGTAAAAATCCAGCTGAATCCAGTGGGAATTTTGCCTGTATAAGGACTGCAGGACTTGGCCCTCGGCCCTCAAGAAGCAACTTATTTCAGAAACTCAGAGCACAATTTCAAACATGTATTTTGAGATTTGAGCCCTCCATTCAACTATGCACGTATGCATATAATTTACCCTTAACATGTGCTTAAGTGGGTCCCTCTTCATTAAGACAGTTAAAAATGTGCTTAAGTGCTTTGTTGAACTGAGGTCTTAGTTTAGGGATTGTCCCTAGCCTGTTTGCCAGAAGTTGAGAATGAGCGACAGGGAATGTATCACTTGATGTTCTGTTCATTCCCTCTGGGGCACCTGGCATTGGCCATTGTTAGAAGACAGGAGACTGGGCTAGATGGACCTTTGGTCTGACCCAGCATGGCCGTTCTTATGTTATGTTCTTATGAGTCTGAGATCTTTAAAGATGAATTTCTTAGCATTCTCAAAATTTTATGAACGAACACATTATTGGCATATGGCCCGATCTATTGGCATATGGCCATTGAAGTCAACAGAAGTTTTGCTATTAACTTTAATGGGAGCAGGTAAGTAGTATTGCATCCATTTTCCAGATGGATAAACTGACACATGACTTGTCCAAGCTCACAGAGTGAATTGGTGGGAAAGGTGACAATAAAATGCCAAAGTTCTGACTTTCCATCCCTTGTTCAAACCATTGCACAATGCTGCTTCCCCATAACGATTCTCTCCCTGGTATCTCAAAAGGCTTGTATTTGTTTTACTGTGCAGACTACTAGTAATAATAAAGGATAGCTGGAGAATTTAACAAATGATGTCTGTCCCACCAAACAGTAACTATAAACCTGTAAATGATGTAAGTTAATTTTGGTTTTTGTAAAGGGAGTTATGCCTCACCAATCTACTAGAATTCTTTGAGGGGGTGAATAAGCATGTGGACAAGGGAGATCCAGGCGACATAGTTTACTCAGATTTTCAGAAAGCTTTTGACAAGGTCCCTCACCAAAGGCTCTTACGCAAAGTAAGCTGTCATGAGATAAGGGATAAAAAAAAAAATGAAAAAAAATGTAAACAGTGAGATGGCAAAATTTGCAGATGATACAAAAGTACTCAAGATAGTTAAGTCCCAGGCAGACTGCAAAGAACTACAAAAGGATCTCTCAAAACTGGGTGACTTGGCAATGAAATGGCAGATTAACTTGAATGTGGATAAATGCAAAGTAATGCACATTGGAAAACATAATCCCAACTAAACATATAAAATGATGGAGTCTAAATTGGCTGTCACCACTCAAGAAAGAGATCTTGGAGTCATTGTGCATAGGTCTCTGAAAACATCCACTCAATGCGCAGCGTCAGTCAAAAAAGCAAATAGAATGTTGGGAATCATTAAGAAAGGGATAGATAATAAGACTGAAAATATCATATTGCCTCTATATAAATCCATGGTACGTCCACATCCTGGATACTGTGTGCAGATGTGGTCGCTCCATCTCAAAAAAGATATATTGGAATTGGAAAAGGTTCAGAAAAGGGCAACAAAAGTGATTAGGGGTTTGGAACGGCTGCCGTATGAGAGATTAATAAGACTGGTACTTTTCTGCTTGGAAAAGAGACGACTAAGGGCGGATATGATAGAGAACTATAAAATCACAACTGATGTGGAGAAAGTAAATAAGCAACTTATTCTTAGTCTGAATTTGTCTAGCTTTAGCTTCCAGCCATTGTATCATGTTGTACCCTTCTCTACTAGATTGAAGATTCCTCTGTTATCAAATTTCTGTCCTCCATGCAAGTTCTTATGGGATCAACTCCCCCCTTTAACGACAGGTTTCAGAGTAGCATCCGTGTTAGTCTGTATCCACAAAAAGAACAAGAGTGCTTGTAGCAGCTTAGAGACTAACAAATTTATTTCAGCATAAACTTTCGCAGAAGTGAGCTGTAGCCCATGAAAGCTTATGCTGAAATAAATTTGTTAGTCTCTAAGGTGCCACAAATACTCCTGTTCTTCTCCCCCTTAACTTTTTCTTTGTTAAACTAAATAGAATGAACTCTTTAAGACTATCATTATAAGGCAGGTTTTCCAATCTTTAATCATTCTTGTGGTTTTTCTTTGAAAACTCAATTTATCACATTCTTCTTGAATTGTACACAACAGAACTGAACACAGTATCCCATAGTGGTCACACCTGTACCAGTGCTAAACTCAGAGATAATATAACCTCTTTACTGCTACTCAATATTCCCCAGTTTATACACCCAAGTATCACATTAGCCCTTTGGCCAAGGGCACTGAACTGTGAATTCAGGTTCAGTTGATTATCCCACATGACCCCCAAATACCCCATCCTGTAATTATAGCCTACATTCTTTCTTCCTAAATGTATAAGCTTATATTTGGCCACATTGAAACATTTTTTTTTGCTTGCAGTTTACCAAGTGAGCCAGATCACTCTATATCAGTGACCTGTCCTCTTCATTATTTATTCTCCCCAATTTGTGTGTCACATACAAACTTTATCAGTAATTGTGTTATATTTTCTTCGGGGTCTTTGAAAAAATATGTTAAATAGCCTAGGGCCAAGAACCAACCTGCTGGACCCCACTAGAAACACACCCATTAGATACATTTTTCCCATTTACAGTTATATTTTGAGATGCATCAGTTTGCCAGTTTTTAATTTATTTAATATATGCCATGCTGATTTTATATAGTTCTAGTTTCTATATCAAAATGTCATACGACAAGTCAAATGTCCTACAGAAGTCTAAATACTTTATTTTTTATCAAACTTGAAATACCATCAAAAAAGATATCAAGTTAGTTTGACAAAATCTGCTTTCCATAAACTCATGTTGATTGGCAATAAATATTTCATCCTCCTGTAATTTGTTTTGTCAGGCAAATCCCCTTTTAGCTATTCCATTATTTTGCCTAGGATCGACATCATGCTGATAGACCTACAATTCCCTTTTACATGATTCAAATATTAGCATAAAATTTGCTTTCTTCTGGTCTTCTGGAACTTCCCCTGTGTTCCAAAACTTATTGAAAATCAACATTGACAATCCAGAGAGCTCCTCGGACTACTCCTTTATAACTCTTGACTAAAAGTCATCTGGACCTGATGATTTAAAAATGTCTAACTTCAGAAGCTGGGGTTTAACAACCTGTTGAGTTACTGTTGGAATGGAAAATATTTCAAAAATGATTATTATTGCATGATATTAGTATAGTATCTGGCTTTTTCTCCCAACACAGAACAGAAATATTTATTGAACACTTCTGCCTTTTCTGGACTATCTACCATTTTCATCAAGTTATAAATACTATTGTTAGGATACTTTTTGTTTTTAATACAGTTAAACACTCCTTTTTATTGTTCTCAACTCTGCTGGCCATAGATGTTGCCTTGTGTCCTTTTGCTTCCCTTATCAATTTTCTACAATTCCTAGCAATTAATATACATTAGAAGTTATCAGCTTCCTCTTTTAATATATATTATTTTATGATCCTATTACAAATTGTTTTAGATATGCACCAGTTTCTATCTAACCAGTATTATATATTATCAGTAAAAGATGCATGTAATTTATTAAACAAGCAAAAACACACACACTAGTAAATTTAATGGTAATATATTGAAGAGAGTTAGATTTTCAAATTGGCTCTTAGGATTATGCCTGCAGATTTTGCATGAAACCAGCATTTGTACACTACATTAGATATGCAGTTACTTGATTTACATGAGATAATGTCCATTTCTTTAAATAAACACAGATTATGTGTACAAACAACTTTGCAGGCACAGCTTCAGATGCCATTTTTGAAAGCACATTTTAGTCCATAAAATGGATAAATGCAGGGCAAGCAAGCCATGTGCTTAAAAATGACATATGCATCTAAAAATGATGTAACTGGTAAATTTAGCCATCAATGTAAAACTCTTCATGTTTATTCTATTAAGGGAAATTTATTAAGTTTATATAGATAGCTAAAGGAATGAAAAGGAGCACAAAAATTAAGGACATCAAATGTATTCACTATCAGCTTTCTGATATCTTTAGTCCAGGACAGCGCTCCATCAGTAAAACTTTTGATTTTGAGATGTTATTTTAATATTGCAATTCTAATTCCAAATGTCTTGATAAAATTGAGAACCCTAGGACTAGGTTACTTAGAATCAGTTACAGATAACTTGTGATTGGCCATTTAAAAGTTGCTTTTTATATCTGCTTCTCTATTTAAATAAACCTTCCTGAGTCCAGTCACCTCTGCCACAGCTATAGCAAGGTATCAAAAAGAAGTGAAAATAATGAGGAGGCTTGCCTCATTCAGCATACACTTCAGGAAAGACAATTTAACCTTATTAGCAATTACAGATGTCTATGTGGTGCCTAAGTCATTTAAGGGTAAATTAAAATAGTTTTCCCCCAAGTTATATGCCTTTTATTATGTTAAGTGAGTTTTGCTCAAGAAACTTACACTTATCAAAATTCTAAATTAATTTTCTATTTTTATAATAAAACCTTTAACCCTCTGCTTATCCACTGAAAAATAATGATTCTGACTGACTCCATTTGGATATATCATACATTATTCTCAAGCTCAAGCAAATGGTGTTAGGTTTTTTTGGCTAGTCAGTTAATCACCAACTGGCAGGACTGATAGATAGGTTGTGGAGAAAAATTACCAGGAAGACAGTTTGTTTACTTTACATAACTTATTTAAGTACAAATTTCCTTAGAAAGGCCATAGATGGCATGAAAGGTATATTTATCAAGTGAAGATTTCCACTTGTTTCTTCATTGCACACCCTTTTGACAGAAACTGATGAGATTTTATATTCTTGTGGCTGGTATAATCCAATAATATTAAATATTATATTAGGACCTGCAAGGATACAGGTATTGATTCTTTAAATATGTAGCAGGGAGCAAGGCACAAGGGCTAGAAAAACTTCTATCAGAAGCTCTATAATGAAAGACAGTGGGAGTGGGAGAGAGACAGAATAGCTTTGTTCTTATTCAAATAAAGTTTCTAGTTTAATGCTGGAAGAAAGCAATATTTTTTGTCATTCTATACCAGTGTCATATGACAGTGCTCAGCAAACAAAACAATGTAACCAGAGCTCAAGCTAAGATGGTACAGCATACGTGGTTGTGCATAGCGGTTATTTTGCTGGTTTAACACACCAGTCCACATAGGAACCATCTCTGCTCTCCAAAATGCCATGCTCTGGGCTTCCACCTACCATTCTTTAAGTATAAGCAGCAGTGAGAGATTGGTGATCATAGGGACCTATATTAAGGGTTTATCTACACAGATCAATTAATTCAGATTGATATAGGGTGTAAATTTAAAGTGGAATAGCTATTCCAGATTAACTCCATATATGGACACTTTTATTCTGGAGTATCCACAGAAGGAGTTAATCCGGAATAGCTATTCCTGAATTATTCACCATGAAGATATACTCTAAAGGTACGTGTCTACACAGCATTTTTGAGCCTGCAGGGGTGTACCTCCCAGCCAAGGCCACCCACTTCTCTAGGCTTCAGAGCCTGAGCTGCACCTTCAAAGCAGTGTCTCCACAGCTATTTTTAGAGTGCACAGTGAGCCCTGCTAGCTGGAGTGTATTCGACCCAGGCTGGGAGGTTTGCTCTCATGGGTACCAAAACGGTGTATAGACATACCCTAAGGGTATGATATGTCTACACTGCAATTCTACACCTGCAGCTGGCCCATGCCAGCTGATTTGGGCTTGCGGGGCTCAGGCTAGGGGGCAGCTTAATTGCGATGTAGATATTCAGGCTTGGGCTCCAGCCCAAGCTCTGGGACCCTCCTGTCTCTCAGCAGAGGTTCAGGCTGAGTCTGAACATCTACATTGTACTTAAACAGCCTCATGAGCCAGAGTCAGCTGGCATAGGCCAGCCATAGGTTTTTAACTCCAGTGTAGACATACCCTAAAAGACCAAAATCCCTCTGCCACTTCCAGAATGTGAGTGACAGTGAGAAGGCCAGCAAACCTGGAAAACAGAATTGAGGAACCAGCTCAGCTGAAGCATATGTAACAGAAGAGGCTCATGGCACACACTGAAGATATACAAAAGTGGCCACAGTTTGAAAGGGTAGCAAGGTGAAAAGCAGCTATGGAGGAGAGATAGAGGAAAGAGGAGCAGAGAAGGAAAGGAGACATGAGAAGTGGCTGCATTAATAAGGACACTGTGGAAGTACTTATACTTTGAATGTTTTGATTCATGAAAAAGTCTGAAACTTAGATAATGCCGAAAACAGATGTGATGTTTCACTCCATATTCTTTATGAAAATATGCTTATGGTATGGCAGGGCTGCCCAGAGGAGTGGGCATGTGGGGCACAAGGGTTTTTGGGGGCCCCTGGAGGACACTAGGGGAGTGATTAAGAACTGGTTCAGAGGCAAGCAATATCGCCCTGAACCTACCCCAGAGAAGAGAAAGCGCGAGACCCAGAGAACAATACCGGCAATTTGCCACACTGTGTATTATTTTTTTTATTTCTCAGTTGCAATCCTTTGGCATCAGCTGCCCAGAAGTCACATCACTAAGTATGAGGGTCCAATTCACCCTCCTTTGCACCTCGTATAGTCATTTGCACCAGCATAATGTGAGTTCAAAGTGGACATCAAGCATGACCATTGTGATCTGATAGCCTTTTACATCCACTTTGCACTAGTGTCAATAACTACATAAGGTGCAAAGCAGCAGTGAATCAGACCCATATTGCTGTTGTGACTGAGAAATATATATATGAAGGCTCTCTTAGGTTACTCTATAAACTCAAACATTCTATAATCTCAACTAACCTAATTTTGAATTGTCCACAGATTATGTCACCTCACTGCTCACCTCCAGTTAATTTATTTGATACTGAAATGTCTTGTATTGTATTCCCAAAATTACAACTAGGGCTTATTTAACAGACAGATACAATGTTGGTTATTCTCCAGTTCTCTATCAGCTAATTTTAAAATCAGTATATCAGGTAATTTTAAAGACAGATTGCATATTTTTGTTAGCAGTTCAGCCACTTAATTCATAACTTCCTTATTTTTTGAAGTAGTCTTCCTAAAGTTTGGTGCGATAGCTTTTGGTACAATCCCTACTAGTGAAATGTTTAACTTGATTGTATTATGATCATAATTACTTAATGGCTGTATTATAGTCACTTCTTCAGCTAATTTTGCTCAGATGCTTAGGACTGTGTGAAGAACAGCCCCTCCTGTATTGCAGAGAAGTTGTGCCATTATGTTAATATTTACAGTGTCAGTCAGAATAGACCACCAACTCATCTAGACTGACCTTTACAACACAGGGCACCGATGCCACTCAGCATCTGGACATCAAATCCAAGCACCGAAATGAGACCAAAGTATTAAAGCCCACAGGTTGCTATACTGTTACGTGATATAGGCAAAGAACAGGAAAGACTGAGATGTAAGGAAACTGTTTCACTAAATTTTATCCCAGTAAGACATTTCACCAGGAAACTGAGAGCATCTCAGCCATTCCTATAAAATATTAACGCATTCTTCTCCCATCCACCAAATCCCCCTTTCACTGTGATTTGTTTGTGAATAGTTAGCATGCACTATGTTAGTATGAGCATAGTTTACAGATTCTGCCCTTGTTCTTGCTATGGGACTGCCCTAAGCACTTCACATAGCTGTCGTGGGGGGTCACTAATAGGCACTGGCCTGTTGCATGATGATGGGCTGTAAAGAACTGCTAACGCTCTTGCAATGCAAGATGAGGTGCTCTGATCAACTGTCACGGGCAGTAAGAAGGAACTGAGAGGGTATAAAGATGGTGGTGTCTAATATATCAGCGCATGCGCATGGCACTCAAGGGGGCGTCACAGCTAATCCAAGGGATACTGCTAAGGCAAAAATCTCCAATGACTGCACATTGGTGCGCAAACACCTAAAATGGAATCAGCATGAGCCCATACTCAAAGAAGAGCACTCTACTTGCCCAGAAAATCTGCACAAGATTTTCTTCTGTCTCCATCTGCTGCTAGCACAGATATCTCTATGGATAAATAGAAAGCAATGTTGAAGAATCAGGATAAATATGAACCTCTGCTGTACTGTAGACTCAGACTTTTCATGATCATCTAGTCTGACATCCTGCACTTTGCAGGCCACAGAATCGCACCCACCCACTCCTTAATAGACCCCTAACCTCTGGCTGAGTTAATGAAGTCCTCTAATCATGATTTAAACACTTCCAGTTACAAAGAATCTACCATTTACACTAGCTTGAACCTGGAAGTGCCCCATACTCCCCCCCCCCACCCGAGTTTTCCAGGAATATTAAACTGCACTGTTGCAATTTTAAAAGTCAAATGTTTTTCCTTCTCACTCCCTTCCCCACCACTATGTCAGACAGTTAAGGCCCATTGTCCTTTATTTTAAAATGATCCATAATTTATTTTAAACTTATACAGGATAATCCTCTGGTTAAAGCACAGGACTAGGAAGCAGAAGATACATGATTTTTCCCTCACAGTTCTGCTGTGGACTTCCTGTGTGCCCTTGGCAAGTCATTTCATTTCTCTGGGGCTCAATTTCCCCAACTGTAAAAGTGAGGATAATTCAAAAGAGTGTTGTGAAGACTAATTTATTAGTGTTTGGGGAACACTGAGTGGGACGTGCAGACAGAAGACATTCCAGAAATACAAAATACTATAAAATGTTATTTTTAAAAGTTTAAATAAAATTTTGCAGAAAGCTAGTTTAGAAGGTTTTTAAAATTAACATAGGTGCAACAGTAAACAGGTACAGTAGCTCTTAAAATATACAGAAATTCTGATTTGAATTCCTCCATTCACCTAAAGAGTTAAGACAAAAACTACTGCAGCCTATGGCTGAACAACTAGTATTAAATAAAAGGCTAGCCCCAAGCTTTGCAAGACCCTGGCTGAGACCCTTGGCAGACTTGGATAACCTGCAAAGCACAACTGGAGGTGGGAGTGCACGTCAGGTGGGTGGGGGAATCACAGTAACTGTCATTAGATTAACAACTATTTAGGATAGGCACTGTCTTTTTGTTGTTTTGTTTGTACAGTGCCTAGCACAATGTTGCCCTGATGCATGACTGGGGACCTGAAGTGCTACCACTAATCAAATAATAATAATTGTGGAAAGGTGCAGCAAGGCATTGGGGATTCAGGAAGTGCTGGCCTTAGAACTTTTGAGCAGGCCTGTGAAAAAATTACTTGCTGTCCACCCTCTTATCCCTCAACCCTAACAACTGGCTTATGTTTGCAAAGCTCTTTCAAAGGTTAAAAAGTTCTAGAAACATTTTGTTTGTAATTTAATTAATTCTCCACTCTATCTCCTGTTGGTCAAGCACAGTTTATAAGACAACTCTGGGTTCATCATTGGGTAACAGGATTGAACAGGGAACCTGTTATCAAAGGGCCACTGAGGTATGGACTTTTAAGTTGTTCTTTGTTGGTGGAAAAGGGGAGGGGGAGATCACAAGAGGATGTGCTGTGTGCTGACAGAGTCAGGTTCCCTAAAACTCATAGTACATATCTAGGAGTTGCACTGAAAGACAATGCATCTAATCTGCTCTTTATGTTCTGTAAATCTTCTACTTAAAACTCAAAGTATTAACACCCAGTTTTATTTTCATTATTTCAATATGGTCATACCTATGCTATATCAGATACTGCTCAGTCTCAATCATACAATAAATGAAACTTTTTGAGTTTCCGCATCTGTTTCTCCTTCACTGACTGGAGTGTTCAATGAACTAGCACAGACAGAATACCCCACATAACGCACTGAACATAAAAGAAAAACATATGGCAAATATATTTTATCTCTTTATTTTTTCCAGAATAGTTTAATATTGAAGCCCATGTTGTTATTTTCAGGGGAGCAGGAAGGGAAAAAGGGGAGGGAGAAGAGAGAAAATATGGAAACAACTCAATGTATTTAATTTATGGTTTTGTGAGTGGTCATTTTTGTAGGCAACAAATGTTTTTTGTTTTTGTTTTTTTAAATAAAAAATGAAGAGCACCATTAAAGAAAGCATGATCCCTGATTTCTAAAGAAAACACTATCTTTAAAAAAAATTGTTAAAATCCTTCTTGCACTCAGTCACATTTAGTCAGGTAACAAAGCAAGCATAACAGTATTAAATTATAGTAACCCCACTGAAATCAACTACTCCCCCTTCTGAGGATTCAGAGAACCATTTCTGAGCTTGTCCTGTGGGAATAATGTTTTCTTTGGTAGAGGATTGAAGGAGGGTTTTTATTTCTCCATATGTTGATTTAAAAAAAAAAATCTATGCATGTTATGGATTTCCCCCTTAAATCTGTGTTTCTCATGCATGTTAAATATGGGTTGATTTCACATTGCTGTTACACTCCAAAAGTAATACTGCCCTAAAAAGGCATTGAATGGCTAATGTCAAGCAGATGTAAACATTCAAAATACTGACAAATTAAAAAAAAACAAAACCAAAATAAAAAACACAAAAAACCCTGTACTGAAATTGTGAATTGAGTTAGGTTTCTGTAAAGCAGAAGAAATATTTTACAGCAGTACAAGAGAATTATGGCAACAAAGTAAAGCACTTTTCTTGTAACATTCATGAACAGTACAAATACGACAAAGTTATTCTACAGACTAAATTATTCTGTAACTATCAAATATAATACAAAGCGAAATATGTGCTATAAAAGAAGCAGCTCCTTTAAATTAGACTAAAAATGTTTTTGTTGGTTTTACAGTGACAAAAGCATGATTACTGAAAACAGGATTTTTAGATTCAGAAACATTTAGCTACACAGGTCCATGATTATCCATACTAAATATTATTTTTTGCTTTCCCCTTAAGTCCTACAGAAACACAGAAAAAACTGCTGTGCTGCTTTCACAAAACTGTAGAAAGTCATTCAGTGTTTAAAGCAGGGCTGTTCGCATGTGTCAGCTAAGATGATCCCTTTAGATGACATTTTTGAGCTTTTGAGTGTTCATCCTGGTACTTCACCACACCTTGGTAAAACTGCTAAACCAGAGGCTCCAATAACTATTCTGAAATTGTGCGTGTGTTTGTAAGGGGAAGGGAGGTGCAGCATAAGATAATTTTACTTCAGAAACTGCATTACAAAGCACCATATGCACCAGTTTATAAACTGTGCAAGGAATTCCAGGACTCTAAAAAAATATGAACATTCTATAGCTTACCCTACCACAGAGCCCTCATCAGGAAAAGGGATATAATTCTGCTTTATGGCTCAACCTTATTTTTATGTTAATTCATTTCATGTGCTAAACCTCAGCAGGTAAACAGAATGATGAAATGAAGTGCCCAGTTCACCAATTTTTTTATATTATTTCAACTAAGGGAATTTCTGACTGGAAAATTAGTTCTGCACAGGAACAGACAAACATACACACTACAAATGCCCTAATGTTAACGACACACCTCAAAAATAAGCAGATTAAAAAAAAAAGGAAGGAAAGAGCACAAAAGTATTTCGTCCTCTCCCCCAAAAGTGCTGCAACTAGGGAAAACACTTTGAATATTTTCCAAAAATGCATGTGTAAATTATTCCTGCAGGAAGGATGGACGGACTGACACACGCAAACACACAGAGGTGTCTTCTTCAATAATGCTTATTCTCACCACTTTTCAGTGCATAAACCTTAAATGTTTAACAGTGCAAACTGCACGATCACTAATAAACCAGAGTGACATGGGGATTGAAATTGGGACAAAATTAGACAAAACCAGGAGCAATCCAAAATTCAGTTATGATTTTAGGCCTGGTCTACACTAAAGGGGTAAGGGGAATCAATCTAAGTTATGCAACTTCAGCTATATGAATAATGTAGCTGTAATCGACATACTTAGATCTACTTACCGCAGTATCTTTACTGGAAAATTGATGGCTGACGCTCCCCCGTCGACTCCGCCTGCGCCTCTCGCCCTGGAGGAGTACCAGAGTTGATGGGAGAGCGCTTGGTGGTTGATTTATCGCATCTAGACTAGATGTGATAAATTGACCCCTGCTGGATCAATCGCTGCCCGTCGACCCAGCCGGTAATGCAGACAAGCCCATAGGTGGGTACCATTTTCAAGAGCACCGCATGATTTAGGAACGTAAGTCCCATTTTCAAATTAAAAGTCAATGAAACTCAGGCTCCTAAATCAGTTAGGTGCTTTTGGAATTTTACACCATGGCTATAAATCACTTACATTACTCACCAGATGTTTCTAAATAGTGGGTCAAATTCATTCCTAAAGCAACTCCACTGATGTCAAACAGAAGTCAGTGCAATGGCAGCACCATGAAGGGGTTTGGCCAATTGTGTTATATTATTTAGCATCATTTTGTCCAAAGCAGTTTTATATAACATTTTATCTTATCTCAAATATGCAAACTGCAACCACAGTACAAAGATGCCATTGACATGAATTCGTATTACATCATATTATTTACTCTCTCATCTGTCATTCAAAATAAAACATTTTTGGATGCTGCATTTTCTTTCAATACCATGTCAGTCATGGGTAGAATATATTTCAAGTCGCAAGTAAAAACAGATACTGATACATGCTGTGGACAAGGGATTCTGAGCCAGAAGTAAAAAGATTCCCAGCTCTCAGAGGGTTCATATAAACACAGGTTATTATGATTCTAAGAACTGGCCAATCTGTTTATTTAAGGGAATAAATTCTACCTCTACCATATGTCAATGAAACAGGATATAAGTCCAATACAGAAGTCTCCTTAAATATGGTTTGGTATGCATGACTACAATATACTCATGTTTACCCATGTGATCATCAGAGCTCCCATTTGGGTAGCCATCAGCATACCACTGGAAATTACTTTTCAACTGTTTATTTTTGATTTTTCATTCCACAGAAAGGCTTGAAAAAGTGGAAAATCTGTGGGATTTTCACCTTTCATAAAGGAGTGCTTTTGTATACAGAAAATATATTACTGTATCTGCAACAATTTTGTTAATGGAATCGTTAATAGCTTTGGATCACATGGTGTCAAAAATTAATACTTAGATGTCACTACTACAGTAAAACAGAACTCTAGTTGCACCACAAAACTTCTTATGGCAGGAATGTACTTCCTACAATGTTCCAACGAATTTTTAAAGACAATCAAAAGGAACAGTATATTTTATGTTTGTGAAAATGGTCCCAAAAGAAAATAAATGTGATTTGCATATACGGTAGAACCTCACTAATATGCACTGATGCCAGGGAGACCGATAACAAATTAAATAATTATAAATTAATAAGCAAGAAAAGATCATAAATAAACAAGTATAATGGATCATATAGAGTACTTTTTTTTTTTTGAGTTTTATTGTTCATGTTAATACTTCAGAATATACCAGTAAATGTGTAGTGTTATATATTTTGTATAAATACTAAAATCTGAGGAGTATGAGACCTCAACTCACTAATATTACATGTTTCACTGAGAACTAGGGAGAGAATGTTTTTTGTGCAGATGGTAAGGTGTATGTATTAGTGAGGTTCTACTGCAATGGTAAAAATTACATTGCTCTCTATGCTCATATTTGTTTGGGTTGTCAGCTGCATGTCAGCATATGGGGGTACTCGTACTGCACATTGTGTTCTTGAATCTGGAGTAAAAAACAACAGCAAGATTTTTTCCTGTCCCCAACAGCTGCATGTGCTTTATCCCTTTATTATATTTTTCTTTTAGGTGGACAGGGCCTCAAAATTACTGTTGTTGTCCTCTAATGCTATGGTGACTAATGCACTGGGAATGCAGCTGTAGTCATCAACATAAATACAGTACTGGATAAATACTGAAGATTATTTAAAAGATGCAGTATCCCTTTAAAAAAGAAAACACCTCTTTACTCCCAACTCTCCAAAAGATACTACCAGTGGTCTGAAATCTTTAACAAAAAAAGGTAGTAAGTCATTTTGGAAAATAAGTTTTTAAAAAAGTCAAAACTGAAACATATTTAAATAGATAGTAAATCATATAGGAGGGGAAATAACTGATTTTCTACTATTCAGCTCAACATACAATTATGATCTGTCCTCAAATCATTAGTTATACCTCAGGATCAACCTTAGGCCATGGAAATGCTATTGAAATCCAGAACCTGTTTGTTACCTGGACCTGACCCATATATGTGTTTGGGATAGACAGCTCAGTAGGTGTACAGGGGAGGTTTGAGGAAGAAGGAAAAGGAGAGGTTGCTCAGTTCTCTAAGAGAAGTCACTTCCTCTACACTCCATTAAAGCCAAGAAGATTCTAGACATGGTCCAGCTAATCAAACCACATTTACAAATCTAATTCTCAGGGAATCAACAAGAACAGCTGACAATTAAAATCTTACCTCCATAATGCTTTGTGTAGGAGTGAGCAAACTCCTTTAAGTAAATCTGTCTAAAGTCTCTCTTTCTTTTGTTAGGTTGACCGTCTATAAGTTATGGATGGTAATGGTGAGTTCAAGAAAGCAATCATTAAAAAAATTGCAAGTCAATTTAGTAGCTCTCAAGGTGATTTGTAACAGAACACCAAGCTACTTTACCCAAAGCAGTCTTTACTCAATTTGTTAGTCATCTTGTTATCTCTGCACCTGCAGTACCCCAGCAGTTAGAAATTATGAGAATACAACTAACCTGTTATTCTTAACCTAGAGGGTCTGCTATCATAATAGATAAGCGGGGAAATAGTGTGCTGCACTTTGTGCAAATAAACAGAAGCTAGGAACGACATGTTAATACCTTTTCTTTCAGACAGCAAGGAAGCTCATAGTAGCTTAGTAACAAGTTTGTTGTTTTTTTGTTTTTTTTTTAAAGACATTCTAATGGTTTCTTCTTTCCAGGGAATGTCATGCAAGCAGAAATAACTAAATTCTGAAACAAAGCATCACCAGAAAAAAAATGGCCTAAAATGTTACAATTTCTCCATTTCTTTGTTCTGTTCTCCCATGCTGAGAAGGGATACTGCATCTTTGACTCAGTTTCTACCGTACAACCAAACAAGCTACACACAGTTTTGAAGGGCCTATGCAGTCATCATGGCAGAAGGCTCCACAGCCTTTGCACACTATCATGGCTTTCAGCCTGCAAGAGCATTTCAGTTCCAGTTCATCCGCATTGCTGCTGTCAGCAAATTTCTGAACCGGAATGGGAACGTTCTGATTAGACAGACCTGTAGCAGTATTTGAGCCACTTCCCAAAATTCCAATAGATTTTTCAATCGCAGATGCTGCCCTTTTGAAGCTTGTGCTACCAAAGTGTATAGTTGGATAACTTCCACAGAGCTGCTGCTGCTGTGGGTGCTGTGTTTGTATTTTCTGAGTTGCTAATTGGGTAAAAGGCTTCTGTGGCTCAGAAAGTAAATAGGAAGAGAAATCTGCATTTTTTAATGCAAATGCTTTTAACTGTTCTTTTACTTCATTCTGATCGTAGGAAGCTTGTTTTATGCCTAGTTCGCAGCTGCTGCTTAAACCTTCCTCAAAAGAAACAGGTTCAGATTTTATATTGCTACAGATGCTTGCTGGCTGAGGCCAACTAAGTCTTTTAGTGGTTTCCATAGTAACTGTTGGCTGTTTTTGATCAGATGGAACTTCTGCATTTGGAATAGGGGGAGGAGGAGGAGGATGCACTAATGTTTTATTCTGGAGAGTTTGTGAGGCACTAGCAATGTCATCACCTTCCTTAATTTGAATATTAGGGGAAAAAACACTTCCTAGCCTCTGCTGGTGAGCTGCTGCAGAAATACTGACCTCTCCCAAACCCTTCTGTTCCAGGTGCCTACTGAAAGCAAAAGCATTGCAGACAGATGGGACTTTTGAAGTAGTTTGCAACAAAGCTGCCGTAGGAATGGGGCCTCTTGCAGCCACGGACATTTGGTAAAAATGCTGTCTGTGTGAGGTATTAGCTTCTGCATGAAAACTGCCGTTTTTGTCAATGTGAAATAAGTTCTGTTGGAAACTGCATGAAGGCAGTGGCCTCTTCTGCTGTTTGATCTCTGGACTGTGAGCAATTCTGTTCTGAACTGCATGTTTGTTCAGCCACTCTTGTTTAAATGGCTGACCATGCCCTAGTTGATTCATGTTGGAACTGATCACACAAGGAGCCACTTTAACATCTGTGTCCATTGATACCTTCCCAAGCTCACATTTCATTTGAGTGTGCTCCCCTGCAGTCCTGGCCATCCGCTTCTTTGGATGGTTTTCACGCTTTCTAATTTGTAGTGGGGCTATGCTGCCTGCTGTAAATCCTTTACCATCTGGATTGGGTGAGCTGGAAGGATTTTCAACCATATTTCTCTCAGATGCTGATGTTTTACACACTGAGGTAGTTTGCAAAGGCAAGGGAAGCCTGTTAATTTCTAGTTTGGCTCCTGATCTGGGCTGCGGCAGCACTTTTTCCAAAGGCAGGTTGCCTTGCAGTAACTGTGTCACTAGAGGATTGTTAGCCTCAACTGACGATAAACGACAGCTAGAGCTTCCAGCACTTGTAACTCTTTTTAGGGTTTCTGTCGACAATGACAAAGAGTCCTCCATGGAATTTGTAGCAGATGTCTTGGAGGTCTGTGTTGGCTGTGCACTTGTGGCTATTTCTGCAGTCTGGCTAGGCATTTCAGGTCCGGTAAAATCCTCAGTGTCCATCCTAAAGCACTTGTCAGATTCAGTAGTTTCTGATTTAACAGGAACAGTGATGCTTGTCATAAGACTCCTTGACTGCAACTCTGAGATCTGCGTGTAACTTGAAGGTTCAGTTTTGACATTTTTTAAACAGTTTTGCTCTGAATATTCTTTATGCTTGTTTGGGTTAAGATGGCTGACCATTGGCTGGTCTGTGTGCATTGCCTCTTCATTATGCCAGCAAATTCTGTTATTAGTGTTATACTGATTGACACAGGCAGCATCTGCTTCACTTTTAAAGGCTGAAGGACCTCGTAACTGCTCCACAAAACCTTGGCCGGGGGCAACAACGTCGATTAATTTATCTTGAGGAGTAAGAGGCACTTCTTGAAGACTTGTACAAGCTGCCTGCAAGGTTTTGCCCTCTTGTTTTGCTGTAACAGTTATGAAGCTGGAACTGTGCTCAAGGCTTTCATTACTGACTATTTCAGGCCTGCTTATTACAGACACCTGAGGACATGGCATATTTTGTAAGGCAGTTTCTGCCCTCACAAGTCTGCTCTGCAGATCTATGCTGTTTTCTGCATTTTCAGTGGAAGCAGCCAGTGACAAATTGGTATTTAATGTTGTAGTGTGGTCAACAATGACTTTACAAGGTATAGACCTGTTCATGGCTGTTTGTGTAAAGCTCACTGGCTGAGATTTACTGGACAGATCTATTCGGTTTCGTGGTCCATAACTTTTTTCCAAGTTGTCAGCACTTAATTTAGCAGTGTTGTCATAAGAACTTACTGTCACCATATTACCAGTAAACATTGAAATGGGTGGCCTTGCAACAGAATCTACTACTGCAGCCGCATCACTACAGCTTAAAGCTGCTCTAACAGTAGTGTTAATGGATACAGTACTTTGCTCACTGCATCCAGTTATGGCTATCTTATCAGAAGAAAATCTAGTAGTAGTCCCCACTGGGGGAATCAATACAGAACTACCTGGGAGATGATTTGGCAAATTACTTGCAATGGACGAAGTTGGCACAGTGGTATATTGACTGGAGACTGCATTATTTGCACTGCTACTTGATACTGGCAATCTTTTCTCATCACTTGAATTTGATAAGACTGTACTGTCTGTTGAGGCTGGAACAATAGTGTTATCAATACATTTTGGTACAATGGCAATGCATGGAGTATCAACCCCTTGGGTGGATTTCAGAATGTTTACATTACAAGCTGAAATTGTTGTGTTTGTACTGTCAACAGACATTAAAACAGAGGATTTATCAAGAGAACTTGCAAAGAGAAGTTCTTGAATTGTTCCCGACATAGCAGTGCTGCAAACAGGTGCAGGGACTGAATTTTTACTGTAAAGCACTGGCACATTGTTATTTTCAATGGAGGTAGATGAGATAATTTTCTCACACAAATGTGGCATAGTTATGTTTTCATCAGAACTGTGCACAGATATGTCCGTAGCAGTTTCTGGCAATGCAGTTGTGTTAAGTGACTGCTGCAGTAAAGTGTTAGTCTCACGGAGGTGAGCGGACTTGTTGCTAGGAGACCTGCAGTTAGGATTAACTATAATGACACCAGTAGAAACTTCAATCTTTGTGTCAGAAGGAGTCGAGGTTTCTACGGACGAAGGACATTCCTTTGAACTGAGCTGCGACTTTGCTTCTTTACTGGTCTGGAGTAAGTGGGCTCTGGCTTGATGCTTTGCAAATAGTTTGGCCTTTGTTTGCTCCTTGATGTGTGCCAGTGTTCTTGTCTTCCCACCTTCGCAGGGACTCCCCATTGCTCCAGAGACTATGCTTGCAGCTGCTGCCACAGCAGCTGCAGCTGCAGCCTCTCTCTGGGCTCTAGCTTGCTGAGCTCTTGCCTTGATGTCTGCAAGAGTTCTAGCCCCAGTGTTCCTCCCGCTACTGACTGATGTACTCTGGGAAACCCTAGGTTCTGGTTTTGAAACAGGTTGACTCTTGATAATAAAAGGTGGCCCAATTTTTGAAAGTTGAATCTAAAAGAAGAAAAAAGAAAACAAACAATTTTAATGGGGTATCATACATATTAAATTTCTCTGCTGTCTCCTAAAAGGTTCAGAGCATGATAGCGAATTAGAGGTCAAACTAGATGGTCAGGTGGTCCCTTCTAGCCTTAAACTCCATGATTAGAATTACTATGCAGGGTAGTTACACAGGAAAATGCTAAAAGTTAACGATATGTTCATTTTAATATGCTATCATTCTCTAACAGAAGTAATGAGTACTTGAATTTGCCTCCACAGACCTACCCTTTTGTTGAGAAGGAAAGTTGACCGAATGTGATAAAATATAATGGTTATCTGATATAATTCATTACACCTTCCTAATCTCCATTGTATCTAGTTGGAGATCTATCTGTCCAGTGCAATGGGACTGGAAAAGGGCTTCCTAGTTAACACTTACTGCAAATGTTTGAAAAATGATCATAGTGGTTTTGCTCCTCACTCCAGGGCATTCAGATCTTGGTAACTACTTAACCTTTCCCTTGTTACACCAAACATTTACTGTAATATCAAATGCAACCAAAAAACTTTTCCTCCAGCTAGGAGAAGTCTGAAATTCCTATGAGTCTGTAATTCATACCATACCAAGGATCAATCCCTGACTGACTTAAAAGGGGTGAATCACAAAAATTTTTTTTTTCCTCCATAGCACTCTAATTTTAGGACACCTACTGTAGTATCTTTCTGGTGCATCACCTGCTCACTACTGTGTATTGAGACCCAATCCTGCAAATATTTAGAGAGTGTTTAATGAACGTACATGAATGATCTCACGGAAATCAATGGGATGACTCATATTATATGTAAACACAAGCACATGTACGTGTGTTTGCAGGACTGGGGTGTAAGAGTCATAAAGTCACATCCAAGACAAGCTCCAACAACAATCAGTGGAATGCACTTCTATTAAACACATCAAGCCACGCAGAATAGTATTTTAATCTCTTAAAATGGACACATTTTTCAGTTGTCCAGGTAAGTGGGGCCTCAGTGATCAGTAACGTGACTTCCTTTTGGAGAGTAGCAGAGAGAGGAAGTAGCCATGTGATAAATGTGAGTTAAGGGAAGTCAAAGCTATAAAAGAGCCCTTATTATTTGGGACATTGGCGGGGTCATTCTTATAAGGAAAGGTAGCCGTTATCAGTGACACCATCTTACAGAGGTAAATACTGATTAAATAAAGATATGATTAACATATGATTTTCCAAAATAAAGTTTAGAAATGCCTGCTGCTGTTTCAGTATCCCTTCAATGTCTCTGCGGCTGACTCTATTGGTAGGAGCTGCCATTTTCCCAGCAAGGGACTAATTTGATGATGCAGTGTGGGATTGACAGTCTGCTTTTCTATTAGAAAGCAGTGGAATTCAAAGTTTCAATGCTGTAATAATATACATGTAAATATAATATACATTTTATTTATCTCCACAGTATAGCACAGACAGTGTCAGTATAACTTTCCCCACACAGCTCTATCAACGGGCCTCAACCCTGACCTTGAAGGAAAGAGCAATTCATTGTACATGCCAATTCAATTCTTAGCTTGTCTGCCGAATCTGCCAATTAATGCTAGTTATGGTGGTGGTTTTGTAATGTAGAAACTTCTCAGCTGGGAAATGGAACGAGATCAAACTAATTTCACATATATCAATGAATATCCAGCAGATAGTGACCAAAAATCCACACTACTGATTTCATCTGGGTTTGAACTAGCAACCTACAGACAAAAGGTTCCATCATCCAGAACTAATCTCTTGAATCATTTTGTTCATCCTCCAATTTTTTTTAAATTGATTAGTTTAATAGTTGAGTTAATAACACTTACATTAACACACTTCTTAAATTACACTGCGACTTTAAAACACTACTTCAAAACATTTTGCTTTCCAGCTCAAGAGCAGATTTTTTTCAATCCTACTTTGCAACATCAATATTGATAAAATGGTAACTATTGTTTGATTGTGAATTTTTTAAATTATAATTATACCTTTTTCTCCCTACTGATCTTCTTTTCTTTGTAATTAGATAGTGATTAGAATTCCATACATGACACTGGAGTCTTTCCCAAAAAAAGACAAGAATACCACTAAAGTTAGAGTGGGCTAGCTTCCAACTGTATTCTTGCTCATCAACTACTATTAGCTGGTCCATGCTGTAGTACTAAATGATTGAAATATTTACTGTATTTGCCTTCCTGATGAGATTAACAACGTTCAATGACTATAGCAGTTACAAATAAATGGGAAAAAGGGACAACTCTGAACAATTGGGAACTCACACTGCTCAGCCAATAGGTTGAGTTAAGTAGACTGGACCTAAGTTTTAGCCAATGTCATCATGTACAAAACTATGATGGACAAGCCATCATGAAACACACTAAATAAATCTATTATCCTCACCTGTTAAAAAGAAGAACTTTCCAAATAGAGCTAACTTTTTTTTAAAAAAAAAAAGACAAATGTGCACAAACCAATTTATCTAGCCAGTATTTTGCTGCCTTTGCTTTGCTGCTAGTGAAGATATGTGCATTCTCATAAAGACTTTCTCCCTTACAGCTAAGGTTCTGCCTCTTAACTGTACAGGAAAATCTTGTACTTAAGCCATCATGTGTCCCAGTCTTGCAAAAAGATCTGCAAGTACACACCGTTACTCATAGAATCTCAGGGTTGGAAGGGACCTCAGGAGGTCATCTAGTCCAACCCCCTGCTCAAAGCAGGACCAATCACCAACTAAATCATACCAGCCAGGGCTTTGCCAAGCCTGACCTTAAAAACCTCTAAGGAAGGAGATTCCACCACCTTCCTAGGTAACCCATTCTAGCGCTTTACCACCTTACTAGTGAAAAAGTTTTTCCTAATATCCAGCCTAAACCTCCCCCGCTGTATCTTGAGACTATTACTCCTTGTTCTGTCATTTGTTACCACTGAGAACAGTCTAGATCCATCCTCTTTGGAACCCCCTTTCAGGTAGTTGAAAGCAGCTATCAAATCCCCCCTCATTCTTCTCTTCTGAAGACTAAATAATGCCAGTTCCCTCAGCCTCTCCTCATAAGTCATGTGCTCCAGCCCCCTAATCATTTTTGTTGCCTTCCACTGGACTCTTTTCTGTTTTTCCACATCCTTCTTGTAGTCTGGGGACCAAAACTGGACATGCTACTCCAGATGAGGCCTCACCAATGCTGAATAGAGGGGAATGATCATATCCCTCGATCTGCTGGCAATGCTTCTACTTATATAAGCCACAATTCTGTTAGACTTCTTAGCAACAAGGGCACACTGACTCCATATAGAGCCTCTCTGCCTTCAATCTAGACCCCTCTGCAGGACTGAGGATTTGACCAGTTGTAACAAAAGTGACACTGATGTAACAAATTCACTATTTCAACTTCCCTGGGGAAGCCAACTAGAATGAAAAACAGACTAAGAGAGAGCAAGCCCCTGATTAATTTTGAACATTGTAGACGGGGGAATTAGCAAATATACTAAGAAACAACTGAAAAGTCCATGGATTTATTTTTAAGTCATATATATTTGGATTGTTTTCCCTTACATGAAAGTACCTTTGCAACAAAAAAGGGGTAACTCGAACTGTGCAACACAGAAAGAGAGGTATTAGAAATTGCTTATCTTTCTGTCCCCATACCAAACATTTAAAAGAAACAAAAACAAATTCAGAAGCAATCAGCAGATACCTCATCTTTAGCCTTCTGACTCAGTAGGTTTTTACAACCACTTTACCTTGAGGGGTGGGACTCGGGGCTCTTCTCTAGGTGGCTGCTCTTTCTCAGATGGACTCGTCAATGGAGCATTACGATTAGACTGATCATCTTCTATTCTAGCTCTCTTCTCTTTACAGATTCCAAAACTGTGCTGTTCTGAAGTCTTCCTCTTTGGGATCTCTGCATCTCTATTTTCAATTCTTACTTCAGGTGATTTTGTGGGTTCTAATAACTTAGATGAATGGGAACTCTCCAGACGGATCTGTGCACTGCTTTGTTGTTTGTGTGACTTACTTCTGCACACTTCTGAGAATGAAGTCTTTTCTAGAGATGAGGTATATACTTTATCATGTGGTTTAACTGGAAGGAGTTCAGTGCTTTTTCCCACTGTCCCTTCTGATACGACAGATACCTCTAATGGCGAGAGCACACCTTTCTTTTCCACTCTTTGCTGAACATGATGATTTTTAATTTTGATCACTTCTGGAGAAGAGAGTTCTGAAATGGAAGCAATATAAGATTTCTCAATTTCAGTATGTGATTTGCATGATTGACGAGTAAGATTTTTGCTCTGGGACTCTTCCAATATTGAACTTTCAGGTATATTTGCTAGAGGACCCATTTTCACAGTTTCAGTTGTACACTGAATCAGTTTCTCTTGCGCAATAAGATTTTCCTCTTGAGATGCCTTAGGAATGGTTGAAGTTTCTTCTTTTAAAGGGGAGAGGGATTCTTCAGATAAACATGGTGATTTCCTTTGATGCAGAATAAGTCTTTCACTCTGTGGGGAATTAGAAATTGGAGATGTTTCTGACAGAAAAGGTAAACTGGATGCCACAGATGTTTCAGAAGCTAGAAGTACAGAAGACATGGAAGAGGTTTCTGATGTTAACGGTAAATCAGACATCGGAGAGGTTTCTGATGTTAAAGGTAAATTAGAAGCTGGTGATGCCTCTGATGTCAAAGGTAAGTTTGATGTCAGAGATGCTTCTGAGGTTACAGGTGAAGTGGACACTGGAGATATTTCTGACATTAAAGGTGTGTGCAGGCTTTCTTCAATGGTCTTTTGCTGACTGTCAGGTTCAGTATTTTCACCGCTGGCTGCCTCAGATGAACAAGCTGTTTCATGAGATGCTGGAGTACAGGGTTCCTCTGAAGTGGACTGTGTGTCACCTCCTGGAGACGCAATACCGATACAAGGTCCCTCTGGGCTTTCAGAGGAAAAGGAGGTTTCAGAAATACAAGCATTTTCAGATAACTGTTCATCAGGGTCACTCTGTAGCTCCATATCAACAGCAATGCCTCCATCAGTGAACAATGAGCTTTCTAAAGCAGAGTTTTGTGTTTCTGGAGCACTTAGCTCTTTTGTAGACTCAGAATCCCTCTCTGTTGCATCGCTGACAGAGTTCGTAGAAGAAGCAGGTGATAAACAATCCTCCAGCTGATCAATCACAACTGACATTTCTTCCTGAGGACATTCTGATTTCAACTCCATTTTAATTTCAATGTGAGACAAAGTATCAACTACATCATTCATTACAACACAAGATGCTGAGTTGTCTGCAAGTGGCACTGCTTCTACTTCTTCATTAGTACCAGCTGGGCTTACTGGCTCCTCAGAAAACTCATGTTCTGTTTTATGGTTCTCCTCCTGGCATTCACAGATACTTGTCTCAACCTCCTCAGCAATCTCTTCCTGAATTACAGATTCGTCAGGTACCAATATATCCTCTGAATCTGATTCCGTCATTAGATCCTTGACTGGAATCTGTTCCACATTACAAAGAGACTGACAGAAATCTCTTTCAGGAAGAGGTGGAATCTTCATGTTTTTCTGTTCATGGTCCTCAACAGTTGTTTGTTTAGAAGGACCAGGTATACCAGAAGATCCACACAGCAAACTACTCTCATCTTCTTCACTGTTCTGTACTGAAGTGAGCTTCATAGATTCTTCTCTTGACATTCCCAACCTAAAATACAAATCACTTAAGTTAAAATGTCATGTAAATCACAGACAGAATTAAACAATGACTTGATTTTTGTCCAATGCTTTTACTGAATACATGCCATTAAAAGGGCATTGTCATATAAAAAATAATGGGGTAGATTCAACAGAGTGATGCCAATTTACACTAGCTGAGGATCTGGCTTTATATATTTAGGAAAACAAGTTTCCTTACCGGTATTATTTATATTACCTTTGATTAGTAAAACTTCAGGAATTTTAAAAATGCAATTTACTTTTTATTATTTAACCTTTTGGCATTTTATTCAAATTGCTCATAAAATGCAGACTATTTGGTTTCACTTTTATTTATACTCCATTTCCCTTTCTGATTTTCATATGCCAGCACAATGCTGCAATAGTAGCACTCCAAGTATGGCAGGACAATTGTTTAAATCCAATGAAAACAGTTTTCGTTTGAAATTTAAAAAAAGTTCAGAAAAAATATTTCTATTAAAATCACTGTTGCCTAAATTAGCAGGAAAAGCTGCACTTCAAAAACTCATTCTTGCCTCCAGCTGATCAACCGTTTCTTTTCTGTTTACAAACTTCTAATCATTTCATGTGCTTTTGCAATGAAGATTAAAAAAATCCCATTTCATCTTCATTTATTTTCCAATCAAGAGTCTACTACACAAAGTAAGAAAATATCAGTGGCAAGCTCATGTTTTTGATTCCATTCTATTTCAGAAGCATATAAAGCAGCATTATTTTATGACAAACTTTCAGTTTTTTAATATTTAGATCTATGCATACACAACTCATCAGATTTCTCTATAATAAAAAAACCCTTTAATGTGCTTAAATACAAAATAAATGAGGCGTTTATAATCTTTGTATTTTAAGTGATGGAAGTGTAAAAAGTCAGTGTGAGTCCTTACTTACACTTCTATTTTAGGATGTTTTCTTAATCCGTTTCTTACCTAAAATATTATGTATTAATTTACATATAATTCTATTGCTTCAGACAAATAAAACTAAAACACAGCTAAGAGTTGCAGACAATTGGTAAAATAAATTTATAAAAGTCATTGGTTTAGGTTGAAAAATGACAACTGAATTTAGAAAGAAGAGATACTGAGAGAAAATATAAAAAGGCCATGATCCTGCACTCTCATTTCTGAACAAAGACGATGTGTCTGAAGAATACTCAGCACCTTTTGGAGTGGGCCATGGGTGACCAGACCAGCAGCAATGTGACACTCCAGAGTGCTGGAGAAGACACAAATTCTAGGCTGTGGTGGTAGGAGGGTTATGATGGTGTTCAGAATCATATGCCAATAACAGAAGATTGATCTCCGTCCTCAGTTTAATGAGAAGACAATGTAACTGAATAAACAAGTGAGTGATGTGCAAGAACAAAGGATATCAGGAAATTAAGCAAGCAATGGTTTTGAATAATTTGCAGAGGGGACAGAGTAAATAGGAAGTTCATTTAGGTCCGCATTGTAACAGCTCCAAGCATGGAATAATTATGGAATGAATCAACATTTTTAGTAGCACACTTTAGTAATACTGAATAGATGGCATTGTTGACTATGCAATAACAATCATTTTATAAACAATAATCAATCTATAATTGGTAAGCAAAAAGAACTCCTAGTCTCTTGATTGGAGAAGCAAACCCAGTCTCAAGAAAGGGATTGGAGCAGGTGAAAGGTACTGCACAGCTGAAAGCCAGTAAGAGGACCTTGTTTTTAGCCTTGTTAAATAAGAGCATTCGACATAAAATGTCTACCAATCACTTAGTAATACAGGCAGTGGTGCTGGACATGAAGGTGCTGGGCTTGCCGCCATGTCCCGGGCTTGAAGTAGCAACAACAGACCCCAAATACACGGTTTCCAGGATCAGTACCCCCATTATAAAAATTGTTCCAACACCCCTGAATATAGGAAAAATAGAATACATAATAGAAAAATATTGTAATATAGAAAAAATATATCAGCTGAAGAATTAGGACATACAAGGGAAAGCTGAACATAATCAGCACAGAAATGATACTCAAAACCAGGTGTCCAAATAATTTCAATGAAGGGGAAGAGATACAATGGAAATAAAAATGGGATGGGATTAATACACTGAATCTACCCCATTATTTTTAATCTGACAATGCCCTTTTAATGGCATGTTTTCAGTAAAGGCATAGGGCAATAACATTTCTGATATTATGACTTAAAAGATGTTCCCATGGGCTCAGAAAACAGTGGATGAAGAAGCTTGCAACAAAGGAAAACCTTAAGATCATAGGGTCTAAGACGATAACAGCCTGCACAACTGGCTGGTCTTTCCACTGTTTTAAAGATAACAAGACACCAAGACAGCAGTTACACGGAAAGCAGGGGTCAGCACCACCATGTTGTATGACGGACACTTGACAAAATTACCCTACTTGGTGACAGATATGGGCCAGGGGGTGGAAGGGAAGAGGTTATGTCATTCAGTTATTCAATTTTTTGAAAAACTAACACGGACCTCAAAATTTTTCTGTGTACAGACATGTTGCTGACCCCTGATGGAAAGTATTAGACTGATGGTAAAGGTGTTCACTGTACTGAAAGTGCTTCTAATTGGCTAGTGTGGAATTATTTGGTGAAGTCTGACAGCCAGTCTTGAAATTAAATATAGCCATCTGTCATAAACAGATGGTTAAGGGTTAATGCCTCTTATACCTGTAAAGGGTTAAAAAGTTCACCTAGCCTAGCTAACACCTGACCAGAGGGACCAATGAGGGAACAAGATGTTTCAAAAGGAAGGAGAGAAGTTTTTCCTTTGTTTGAAGTTTCAGTTTCAGCCGGAGTGAAAAAGATCAGGGAACCAGCCTCTTATCAGAGTAGTAAGTTTCAGAAAGGAATAAATAAGTTTATGTTTATTTCTTTGTAACCTGTCTTATGCAATTAGAAGTAGAGTCAAATTGGGTATTTGGGTATTACTATTTTTTTTGTGTGTAACTAAATTTGTGCCCAGGGGAACATCCTCTTGTTGAAGCGTACTGTGAGAGTAGCTGTGTATGTCCGAATCTCTCTGAGGGTTTTCTTTTACCTTTCTTTTCTTTAATTAAAAGGCTTTTTCTTAATACCTGATTGGTTTTTCCTTGTTTTAAGCTCCAAGGGGATTGGATCTGGACTCACCAGGGAATTGGTGAAGGAGTCTCTCAAGGGTACCCAGGGAGGAGAAGGTTTTGGGGGGAAAGGGAGTGATCCAGACACTGAAAATTGTGGATGGTGGCAGTGATACCAGATCTAAGCTAGTAATTAAGCTTAGAACCATCCATGCAGGTCCCCACATCTGTACACTAAAGTTCAGAGTGGGGAAGGAACCTTGACACCATCAAACATACACGGACGATGATACAGTATCCATATTGAAGGGAAATCAGTAAGATTATTTTGGCATTTAATTAAAAGTTTTAAAAAACAGCATTAAAATTCAGAGAATACCGGTCTAAAGCCAGTGCCTAGAGGTAACAGCCTGTCAGCATCACCATAGCCACTTTAATCTCAGAGTGGGAACAGAGAGAGTCACCACAATATAAGACCACTGGAGTCAGATTCATCAAGTAAAAATCATGCTTTTTCTAAAAATGCAAATAGTTAATATATCTGGAATTGCACATCATCTGGTCATGATTAAGTATATCAGTTAATCAAAGGTTTACTATTTCAAAGTAAGAGAACATGGAGAAAACAGAAAATAAAATGAATGAATGTGAACAATAGGAAGGAGACCTTGCTATGTATTATATAATACACAGAGTCCGGCAAATAGATGGAACAGCTCTTGGGCACAGTCTAAAGCTATGACTTGAAAGGGGGTTTAATCAGGGTGATCCCAAAGATTCTCAGTTTATTAAAGACCCATCTCCAGGTAGATGATGGAACTTGAGAGCCAAGTAATGGAATATTTATAAACAGTTACCTCAGCTAAGGCCACAACAAAATCTCCAAACTGACTGGAGAGGAACATCGGTCAGATCCCAAGGTGAGATCCAGTTTGCTGCCAACACACCTGAGAAATAGCTCATAATGAATCGGATCTATCAAGAGCTTCCATTTCAATGGAATCAAAGTATCTGAAGGCATTCAATCCAAACCGTATTCAAAGCAAATTTAAAAAATCCAAGTCACAACAAGGTAGTACGCAGCAAGTAGACTGAACTCTAGTAAAAATGTTGCCAGACAAACAGTAGTCCACCAAGCAAACAACACTTGAGACAAGTCAAGCAGTAGGGAGCTCTAGAAGGGTGAAACAGCAGGTGCCCGCAGATTAGCCAGATAAGAAACAGGCCAATTAAACAGAACAGGTGGAGAAAAACAGTTTCAATCTAATGGTCAGAAGAAATTGTGAGTATTATAACACCCAGCATTACTATCTGGATCTCAAAGACATACCGTCAGTATTGCCCTGTGACACTGTCATTGCAGAATGAACCTTATCTGTTGGCCATAGCACCCAACTTTCAGTTAGCAAGGCAGAACTGCTGCTTCCTTTTAACATAATTAATACTATGCCCTATGGACATGTTACTCATCAGTGCATTTGGAACACCATTTCCTTAAAAATACGCTAATAATTTCGCTTAGTTTGTGCTTAAGCTTCTAATTACAGCAGAAAGTCCCAAGCAACCTTTCAAAACAGCCCTCCTCTTAGAACAGAGTTCTGTAACTCTGACTTGTATACTACCACGCACAATTAAAGGCCATTAGACTCCATAAACAAATGGCTAGCTTTACATATATTTAAATGAAGAGGTCTACAGGTGGACTATATCCTGGTCTCCAGGCTTTTAAGGAAAATGCCACTTGATCAAAAAGAGCTGTTCTGTTATACTAAGGCATCCCAGAGTGCTAACAGATAAAATGGTATTCATATAATGCTCATATTGTGAGAAAGCTGCTGGCAAGGAAATGTAAAGTTAAACTTGAAACTCAGTCCTTTAATCTGCTGCCTTGTTTCACTGAAATACTACAGTGGTGTGAAATCAATGGATTGTGCAAGGTAGCACTTATGCACTAATGTCCAGGCACAACGCTTTAGTTACTGTCATAATCCTGACTTTATGTATATGTAGGTTTTGGTCTTTGAATGTCCTTGACTGCTTAAGGAAACAAAAGCTGTTTTAAAATAAATAAAATATAAACAATCCCACACATTATAATGGCTCCTTTGGGTCTTTTCTGTCTATTAAACACATATATTATCCATAAACATTTTACATAAGATATAGTCTAAGTTATAAACTGAACCCACTTTAAAGTTAGAAGTGCACAAAAAATTACATAAAAACCAAAAAACTCAATATTCTATATTTTAACACTTACATACGTCAGAGCACTGGACTGACTTTTTAAAAGCCATTTAAAAGGGCATTCGCAGGTTTAAAAAACATTAACCAATTTCCTTACCTATATTAGATTTTTAAAACAGAATGAATGTAAAGGCTATAAACAGCTCCTGTAAACTGGGATAGCTATACTGACATCAGAGCTATGATGACTTAAATCAGCTGAACCTTTGGTCCGATACATCTAATTCACTTTACTCTTCTTCTGAAATTTGCTTTGTTTTTGTACCTCATCTCAGAAAATTAAATTAGACTACTCAATTTCACTTTTGTAAAGTTATTCTCTAATCAATTTCACCTACCTATTGTGTTTACTAGCACAATGCTGGAATGTCTGCGTCAGAAACAGCTTAGGAGACTAATTTTTTAAAACTGACTTTTTAAAAAATGTCATAGAAACATCTCTTTTGGTCTTTGGTTTTGTAAAAGCTTTGTTTACAATTTCAGGCAAAAACTAGCTTGTTACAATACTTTTAAAATAAAAATTATTCCCATGTTCAGACTCTGTGTTTTAAATACTGACAGAATGAATTTTTGTGGATGAGTTCTGAACCCCATAAAATGCATTTTTAATATAAACGCTAATATGCCACTATAATTTTACCCACAATTTCTTATACAGGGGAACTATTGCCTTTGATAACTGGTTTATTAAGTTTTACAACATATGTGACTGTACTATGTCAAGCACAGAACAATATTTTCATTTCCTTCTAAAAGAAAATGAAACAAAATGGTTTTTGGCACAATACTTACTTTTCACCATAAAACCTTTCAAAGAACCTTTCCTTCCAAGGTTCTGTTTTCTTTTCCTTTTCAATGTCTTGTCTGATGCGCAACTGCATTTCTGGAGTAAATTCTCCTAAAAAACAAATACTAACACATTGAATAAAAGTTGTCAAGGTTTATGCTAATACCGGACCATTATATATTGTACAAAGATACACAGACATAGTGTTCTTCGTTATAGCCATCCAAATAGAAATTCAATGGAAAACAAAGGTGAGTGTGACCTGCAAGACTGCAATTAGCATATAACTTTGGTATTTCCAAAGTATATTGGTGGCATTTAGTCACATGCATTTATGTTTCCAAAGCTGACAGTGATGAAAATGCTTATCTAGTTATTTTTAAACTGCCCAAATAAGCTGCCCTAGTGAACTATAGAATTATTAACTGAAAAGAGATTCTCTAGAATAAATTCAAACCTGAATCAGCAATTACTGTTGCTGAATTTCTGCTGTACTGCATTTTCCATTCTAAAAGTATTTCTCAAATATACATTTTTTTTTTATTTTGGCTAAGAAAAAAAGGCATCTTTCATAAAAATTAATATTTGGTAAATCTGAGAACAAGTAGAGAGTTACCTTCTGCCAATCGTTGTTTCCACCCTTGTGCTGCATATGCAAAGAATTCATTATTTAGAGCGGAACTACTGAGGCGCAAAACTCCATCACTTCCCATCTAGAAAATAAGCCGATGGTAGCAGAAGACACTGTCAGAAATAGCTTCAACTAAGATTACATAAGAATAGAGTTCCAATTAAGGGGAAAGGGAAGGGATGGGAAGTGGGAATAACAACGGAAATCAACTATTAGTATTAAAATAGCATTTTCATTATAGTCATTACTGTAAATGCGAGTGGCCTAATCCAGCATCTATGTGCCTACTTCAAAAATCATTAGTATTACCAACGATCACACAATTTACAACTGATTGATGTGGTTTAATCACAGCCATACACCTTGAGCCTAATATGCCTAGAACTGTTGTACACAAAATCGAGATCATTATTGTAGTTCCTGGAATACAGTACAGAAACAAATTAATTAAATGTAATGAAGGCAGTAATTCTAGCATATTTCTCTGTGCTGAAGAAACCTAGTTCCCATGACCTCTACTATACCCTACTTGCTGAAAGCAGGGTGGAGAAAAACAATTTTCCTTAACAAAAACATAAAAAGAAAGGAAAAAAAATAGTATAATATTATCAATAAAAACAAAAGCAGCAAAAACCCTGTAAATGTAATTTTACAGGCATCAAAAGGGTGAAAATGGTGGGTGTGCTAAAATAGTAATTATTTTTACTTTCTACATGTGTAAAAACAGTTATTATTAAAATATTATTTGAACTACCTCATCTGCAATAAGTGATTAAAACAATTCTAGTACTGAGTCTCTTTTTATGGCATATTGGACACATTTTGTTTTTCATTTCATGGATGCATGTTGAAATAATGTAGATAATTTATCAACTAAGAAAATCAATACATAAAATGCATTACAGGTCACATCACATCTGTAATAATTTTCCTATAACAGCAACAACAAAAAAGATAAAAACACCAGACAGAAAAGGCTTTAGTAGTAGCCAATTTGTTTAGGTCAAAAGGTACCTAGTGCTCAGTGTAGTTCATTATACATCCTTTGAGGTTGCTAATAGATAAACATTTGACTGCTTTCTCTGTCATCTGCTAGTGCAAAGCATCACAATTCTCAGCATGACAGCACACTAATTTTAACTATGAACATAACTCCAACTTCCCTCCTCCATCCCAGATCTGGAAATAGAAAAGGGAGCAGATGACACAGACAAATTTAATAATATTTAACCATATCTACCTAGTTATTTTCCTGATTTACAACTAATGCTGCTCTCACTCTCCAGCACAGTTTTATAAATTTAATCATTTCACAGCTGATTAATAACCCATAATACTCTGTTTTATGAACTAAAGAACACAAGAGTAAGTTTTAAAATGCAAAGTAGCGAATACAGGAAGACTGATCAAGGTGGAGTCTGGGAGCTGGCTGCCTCAATCCTAAAAGAAAAACTATAAAGGACCCCAGCTGACTTAAGTGGGGCTCAGTGAGGACACATGTCTGTCTGGGTGGTTCTCTTTGCAGGGTTGGGGCCTTAAGCGGCTTCTCTTTTTTGCCTGAACACAGCAATGGCATTTCCCTGCAAAGTCCATACAACAGAAGCAGTTGCTGGCAAGTAATATGCTACTTCCTTTTCTGCTCCAAAGCTTAATGTACTGTTGCTGTATACCTTCTACATAACACACATAAAGGGACCAAGAGTCTGAGTCACACATTACTTTGAACAGCTCAAGGGTCTAGCGTGAAGCAAAGTGGAGATTCTAAAGAGAGAAGAAGGTCTACATCCAAGAAAGAGGAACTGATGAAGAAGGTGAGAATTTAGTTTCTATATATTACTACAGAGATACATTTAGATGATCAAATGTATCAGTGGTTCTCAAACTTTAGTATTGGTGACCTCTTTCACATAGCAAGCCCCTGAGCATGACTCCCCGGCCTTATAAATTAAGAACACTTTTTAATATATTTAACATCATTATAAATGCTGGATGCAAAGCGGGTCTTGGGGTGGAGGCTGACAGCTCGCGACTCCCCGTGTAATAACCTTGTGACTCCCTGAAGGGTCCTGAGCCCCAGTTTGAAAATCCCTGAAATATATGTTGCAGAAATTCTGTGGGTAAAGATGCAAGGAATGAAAAACAAACACCACTTACAGATCACGAGGACAGGAGAGAGAACAAAAAATTCCTAGACTAGTTTCTTAGGCTCCAGTGCCAATGGGAGATTTTAAGAAACATCTGCTCGGTAAAAAAAAAAGAAAAAAACCCTAAAACATTAAACAAACAGTTCCTAAATTACACAGAAAACAATTTAATGATCCAGAAAGTGAAACCACTCCAACTAGAGGTGAAGTTGCCCATGATTTAATATTTTTAACTAATCTGAAGGAACTGTTTGAGAATGAAAGAACAATAGGGAAGCCTCCAACCAGCGCCCACTATCTAGACTCACATTATTAAGGAATGGAATGGAATGACATAATGCAGGAGGAACAGATATCAGGTAAGCCAATTTTGGGGGTTTGAGAAATCTACTAACATGCAATATGATTAAGCACTATAGTCCACTGCTGTGGTTAAAGGCTGTAGAATCCTAAGAGACAGCAAGTTAGATCCTGAGCTGGTGTTAATCAGCATAGCTTCACTTTGGAGTTACAGCGATTCACATCAACTGAGGATCTGGCCCAAAATAATTAAGGCACAGCAGTCAAAATTTCTTTTGAAAAAGAATACAAGAAATAAGAATTGGCCAGCTTCTGTGACCTTATAAAATACAGTCAAAAATTTGAGGTTAAAGAAAATCTGTACTGAGAACAGAAAAGGAAGAACGGACTCAATCAGTGAAAGCTTTAAAGGAAAAGGAGGATGTCAGAAAAGCAAAGTGAGTTAATGATAACCAAAGAGTTAAAGTGAATAAGAGAGGCTAAACTAATAAGAAGTAAAAAATACCTGACATGTTAAACTCCTTTTTAAATCTGTATTCAAGAAGAAAAATAGAGAAGTCTGAAAACTTTAAAAAAGAAGCAAGATCTTGTAAAACTAGCTATTAAAAAGAACAAAGATAATGGAATACTTGAAAAATTTGAACACACGGTGTGCAAATCATCTGATCTAATGGCACAAAGCTTATAGCATAAAGGAAATGCATTAAACAAATTTACTGCACCCAGAAGCTACTGAAAAATTATACACAAAGGTTTCATATAGTTCAAGGCCACAGAGGATCATTAAAAAATCTTCTAGTCTGACCTCTGTGTAATCACAGGCCATTAAATTTCACCCACAATTCTGTGTTGAACCAGTAAATTGGGTTATACTAAAGCATTTCAGTTCTCAGAGACTGAACTACTACATGCCATAGGCAGAAAACGGAGGAGACCAAGGTGCCACCAATATCTGATGTCCATGGAATGGCAGGGAATTGATAAGAGATACTCAGGCGTTCCTAGCAGGTGATCTCTACTCCATACCACAGAGAAAGGCAAAAACTTCCAAGGTCCTTGCCAATCTGACCTGCAGGAAAATTCGTTCCTGACCACAAATCCGGCGATCAGCCAGAGCATATGCGCAAGATACACCAGCCAACAATTTCAGAAAGCGGATTCTTTATATCATCTTAAACACTGGTCCACCCAGTCTGGGGTCCCATCTCCAACTATGGCCATTCTTGATAATTCAGAGGAAGGCAAAAAAAACAAACAAAACCCACAAAACTCCAACCATCATACACACCAAAATGCAGTCGGTCAATTGTTCAGCCACGGGAAAAAATATTCTTCCTGACCCCAGTTAGCAGCCAGCTGAAGCCCTGAAGCAAGAGATTTGTTTATAGTGATTGTCTTAATGGAGATCTGAAAATGGCATGAGCATGATGAGAGCAATGTATAGCTCCTATTCTCTCCATGGACCATGAAGTGAGAGAATATAAACAGGACTCACATACTCTAAGGCTAGAAGGGAACATCACAACCACCCAATCTGACCCTTGTGCACACAGACCACAGAATTTTCCCCCCCCCCAGAAGCTGGATTAAAACAATCTTTTAAAAAGATATATAAACTTGTCTTAAAGACACTTAAAGCTGGTGAGTCCACCACCATCTATCCT